>NC_086454.1:26752321-27009821 GCF_028390025.1 Pseudophryne corroboree
ACAGGACATCAGCATGCAAACGTTGTCGCCACAGCAGAATTCCATACTGAATAAGGCCCTATATTTCAAGACCTACCCAGATGAAAAGGGCCATGCCCTTACTCTCCTGGTGGTCAGATTCCATGGCTCTGATTGGCTGCTTCTTATGAATTTGTTTTTCAGTGCTTGTAATAAAATGTCTGCACTGTTTTTTAGATGAGGCTTCAGGCAGTGAGGTTAATGTTTTAGATTGAGAAAATACCATACTGACGAGTAAAAAACATTCTCGTCGTGAAAATAAATGGAAGGGCAATGAAAGAAAAAGATTTTGAAAACAATATGTACGTCAAAATAATACGGTTGTGCCTGAAAAGGTGTTTTTAGATCAATGCTGCAAAGTAAGTTCTCTATACATTAAGCAGCTGAGTTTTAGTTCATGTATTGATCAATGCATTTAAGCCTGCAGCCCCCGACAAGGGACCCCACTATACTGCAGGTTTACTCCATTGCTCAAAATAATTACAATGAAAATAGCTATCACATTTGTATTCAAATTTAGGTAACATGCTATCTGGTCTAAGGCCCTCATTTCGAGTTGATCGCTCGCTAGCTACTTTTAGCAGCCATGGAAACGCTTAGTCGCCGCCCACGGGGGAGTGTATTTTCACTTTGCAAGTGTGCGAACGCCTGTGCAGCCGAGCGGTACAAAAACATTTTGTGCAAAACAAGACCAGCCCTGTAGTTACTTATCCTGTGTGACGATTGCAGCGATGAAGGTCCCGGAATTGACGTCAGATACCCGCCCTGCAAATGGCTCGACATGCCTGCGTTTTTACAAACACTCCCAGAAAACGGTCAGTTGACACCCATAAACGCCCTCTTTCTGTCAATCTCCTTGCGATCGGCTGTGCGAATGGAATAGTCGCTAGAAGCAGTGCAAAACAACAATGCTCTTTGTACCCGTATGCCGCGTGTGCGCATTGCGGCCCATACGCATGCGCAGTTTTGCCGTGTTTTTAAATGATCGCTGAACAGCGGCAGCTAGCGATCAACTCGGAATGAGGGCCTTAAGCTGACAGCACCTTACTGTTATAGGTGAAACAGGTACCAACACAGCTCTCCTAAGAGAACAGCTGAGACAAGCTATTAAGTTAAAACAGGGTGCATGAGAAAATGTGATCACATAAAAAGATTCAGCAAAAAACTACATATATATACTGTATATGTATGTTTTTATATATGCATTTTCATTTATGTAACTTTCTTATCGTGGCGTTATATGTACCTTTGCATAACGTGACATGAAGTGTAAGTACTGTATATACAGTATATGCCTATTGAAATGTGACATCATATTGTATTTATTCTGTAATGATTTTATTCATTTTTATTTTGCTTTGCTGTGTTTCATACGTACATGCCAAATCAAAAAATACTACTTAAACAAACAAGAGGAAGTCTGCAACAAGAAGCCAATGGAAAGTTTATTTTCGATACTTTGTTCGTGATACCAGTGTTAGTGAAAATGAAGTTTTCAGAAGTGCATTTTTAGCTCTCCATACTCTATAGTATTTTAGTGACGGATGTAAATCTGAAACACAGCAAAGTAAAAATACAAATGTATAAAAGAATTACAGAATAAATACAATATGATGCCACAGTTTAGTGGGCATATACGGTATCCAGTGTACGGACTGTGCGAAAAAATTGAAAATAATAAACACTACGGGGTAAATTTACTAAGGTGGGAGATTTTTAGAACTGGTGATGTTGCCCATAGCAACCAATCAGATTATATTTATTATCTGCTAGAAGCAGCTAGATAAATGGTAAGTAGAATCTGATTGGTTGCCATGGGCAACATCACCAGTTCTAAAAATCTCCCACCTTAGTAAATTTACCCCTACGTTTCGGCAGCGGGGTACACTGTGTTCCACAGGAAATACATCAGGGGATGTAGAGTGGATCTTGATCCAGAGGCACCAACAGGCTAAAGCTTTAGGCTGTCCCAGGATGCATTGGGGCCTTCTCTGAAACCCCGCCTCCAGGCACTGTGAGCTCAGTTTCGAGTTGGTGCCTGTAGCAGCAGGTTACCTAACACAGGGACTGCGCTGGGCAGGCATGAAAAAGCTTTCTAAGAAGACTTCAAGGGACGCAGCACTGTTATATGTCAGAGTGACATCAGCGATGCGTATCCGTCACCTCCCAAGCAGCGTGTCGCATACTCCCGCGGCCTGTTCCCGGGTACTCGCGGCGGAGACTCTCCGGCTCTAGGCACACGTCGCAGATGCTCTCCTTGTTCACGTGGCTGCTACGGGGAGGAGGTAAGAGAGTCCCCCGGACGTGACCCGCCATTAAATCGCATTTCGATCGCATGTCTAGGGAGACGGACTGCGACGCTGGCGTGGACATTGTCACCGAGCAGGGACCCCACTATATCCGCCAGGGCATAGGAGTACAGGTCGGGTGTACTAACGCCCCTATTGATAAGGCTCTGTAGTACCGGCGGTGAGCCCCAGCATAGGGGAGTCGGCACTTGACCTGTAGCCCCTCCCCGGCCCAAAGTGGTCCCCCGGTTTACTGTGCGGCTGAAAGTGCGGGTGTGGCGAGCGGGTCTCTCCTGGGGGGGGGACCCGCTATGGCCCCTGTGTGAGACTGGCTAAAATAGGTAAACCAAGCATTTATGTAAGGTTTTTACACATTGGGAGACATGGCCAGTATAAATATATAGAGGCAGTTCTGGCGCCATGATGGGGGGGCGGAGCTATATGAGAGCGGGCTCAGCAGCATTTTGGCGCCTTCCTCTGCATAGCAGCAGCCGCCACAGCTCCTCCAAACTGTCCCTGGATCACTGGTATCGGGTGTAGGGGGGAGAGGTGCTATACTAGTGCACAATAAGTATCCCTCTGAGGTATTTTATCAAATTACAGTCTCACTGTGTTTACATAAAAATGCTGACAGCCTCACTGGGACTGTGCAGCACTAGGTGCGCTGGTGTCCTCTCTCCTGTGTGTATATATATATATATATATATATATATATATATCAATATCAATATCAGGCTGTATTGTGTGTGTATTGTTCCTGGTTTTCTGATTCACAATGGTAAAACAGAAGTAATGCAGTGTGTGTAATGCTAGATTCTCTCCTACATCTGGCTCAGTATCATGTGAGCAGTGTAGTCAGTCATCTCAGAATGCTGATATCATGTGGGGGAGGGTCCAGAGCCTTCCTGGTTGGGGGCTATCAAAACTATGATGTCTGATATGTCATCTCAGCTCACTGCAAATGCCAATAAGACTCAGGAACTGCAATGGGCAGTGGCAAATCTAGCTGCTAAACATCCCCCACTGTCTACTACAGGTGCACAAAAACGTGCTCTACCTGCACTCAGAGACTGATGATGATATATAGGATGATGGGGATGATGTGGACCCCATAAGCGGGGACTCCACCCCTACACAGGGTATTGAACCGCTTATATTGGCTATTCGGGATGTGTTATAGCTCCCACTGGAGGATGCTACTACTCAGCAGTCATTTTTCCTCCCACAAGATAAAATGGCCTGGAAGAATCCAGATAAAAAATATCAGGTGTCATAGGAAAATTAAGACAGGTGTAGCTCAGAGACTGGTCATTGCAGGTTGCTGGATGACACGTGCGATTCATTCCTGGGCTAATCGAATTAAAGAGGGTCTCTCGGGTGATATGACCTTGGTTACTACTGTTACCTTCCTGAATCATATTCAGGACACGGCAAGAGTTCTATGTGACTCCCTTAAAGAGATTGGCAATATTAATGCTAGAACCTCGGCTATGGCTGTGTCTGCGCGCAGAGCCATATGGGTGCGTCAGTGGATTGCTGATGCTGAATCCAAACGTAATGTGGAATCTCTTCCCTTCACAGGTGAATGGCTCTTTGGAGGTGAACTGGACACATGGATTTCCAAAGCTACTGCTGGTAAATCCACGTTTCTTCCTTCAGGGGCTCCACCTGCTAGACGTACCTACCCGGGACCATCTACTCGGTCCTTTCAGTCCCCCAGATTTCAATCTCGGGCCAGGGGTGCCTCCAGCGCAGCTAGATGCTAAAGGTGGAAACCTAAGAAACCAGCCATCTCACGTTCTCAGGACCAGAACTCCAGTTCTGCTTCCACAAAGACTTCAGCATGATGGTGCCCACCCACCCCGAGGGCATCTCGTGGTGGGAGCTCGGTTACGTCACTTCAGCCATATCTGGGACAGGTCCTGCCAAGATGCTTAGATAAGGGACCTTATGTCTCAGGGTTACAAGCTGGAGTTCGACGGTGCTCCTCCCCAACGATTTTTCAAATCAGGCTTACCAGCTTTGAAAAGTATGCGTGGTACGCTGCTACTGGCCATAGACAAATTGGTCCAATCCCAGCTCATTGTTCCGGTGCCACTGCGGCAACAAAGACAGGGTTACTGCTTCAGTCTGTTCATAGTCCCAAAACCAGACGGGTCTATGAGACCCATTCTGAACCTGTAGTCCTTGAATCCTCACCTGAAGGTTTTCAAATTCAAGATGGAACAACAGGAATTCTTGGTGTCCCTGGATATCAAGGACGCCTACCTGCATATACCAATTTGGCCTCCTCATGAAGCCTATCTGAGGTTTACCCTACTGAACGATCACTACCAGTTTCAGGCGTTACCCTTCGGCCTGTCTACAGCTCCGAGGGTGTTCACGAAGGTGATGGCGGAAATTATGTTTCAACTCAGGGTCCAGGGAGTCAATGTAATTCCATACCTGGACGATCTCCTGATAAATGCAAACACCAGGGAGCTTCTATTGCTCCATATAGAGCGCACTATCCAACTTCTGTCTCACCACTGTCAGACCTGTGGTTATGTCTGTCCCCGGAGGGGGCACTAGTGGGTCAGTGGTGGTGTGATAGAGAAACCGAGGAGACTGTAAGATATTCCTGCACATGTGCGCAATGATATTTATTAAATGCTCACGAGTATAAACAGTGATTGAAGCACATAAAACTTCAGATGAATGGTACAAGAAATGCTGACAATGATGAAATAAAAAGTCACAGGTATTTAGCTGGTCTGGAAACCAGTGCAGTAATGAGGCAATGAACTAGTCTGGAAACTAGTATAGCAATCAGATGGTGATCACTCCCACGGTTGGTTTGAAAACCAGCAACGATACTCCACACAGTCAGTTTGTAATGCAAGTCCACAACCAAGCAAGGTTAAGCAGGAGACAACTTGAAACACACATGAAGTGGTTATATTAAGTGCCAGATGCCATAGCACAATGCTGAATGCAAGTTAACCATACACAGGTGAGGATAATGAATAGCACTTGAAGAAAGTTTCTTACTGCAAAAGGTGGAGGCTGACTGTAGCAGAAGTTAGAACTGAAGTAAATGCTAGGACCTGTAGTTCCACAGGAATACTGGAACCGGGAGATCACTTGGAAATGCCAGAAAATAGGAGATCACTGGAAACAGGAGATTGAAGACTGGAGATTGGAAACTGGAACCAGGAGACGCTATGCAGCAATGCGACACGTTGTCCAAGGTCAGAAGACTGAGCCGATGCTCTGGACATATACTCCCCGGTCGTCAGTCATTGGATACTTGGATCATGTGAGCAATCATAGTGCAGGATTGGGTGCTCCCCGGTCAGCTGACCGCAAGTGTCATAGCGGCGCCCATGCTGTACAGATGGCCGGTACACAGGAGGGCACCCGCAGAATGGACTTCAGGGGTTCACCACAATAGTGGGTACTGCACTCCGCAAACAGGATGCTCATACAGCCACAGACTGGGGCCGTGACCTCCGGAGGCCTGCACACCAGCGCGCTGGCGAGACATCACTGCTGATTCCTAACAACCACGGATGAATCCTCAACCTACAGAAGTCCCACCTGGAACCGACTCAGCGGCTCCTGTTTCTGGGGATGCTACTGGATATTGTAGCACAGAAAGTGTTCCTCCCAGAGGACAAAGTAAGAACACTTCAAGAAATCGTTCGCATGGTACTCCAACCTGCTCGGGTCTCCATTCATCTTTGCATAAAATTGTTGGGAAAGATGGTGGCTTCATACAAGGCGATTCAATTCGGAAGGTTTCACGCCAGACCGTTCCAATTGGACATCCTGAACAAGTGGTCCAGTTCCCATTTTCAAAGGCACAGGATGATTCGGTAGTCACCCCAGGCCAGGATTTCTCTCCTGTGGTGGCTACAGTCTTCCAACCTGCTGGAAGGACGGCGCTTTGGTATTCAGGATTGGCTCCTCCTCACGACGGATGCGAGTCTAAGAGGATGGGGAGCTGTCAACCAAGAGCCGCAGTTCCAGTGCAGATGGTTGGCCCAAGAGGCCCTGCTTCCAATCAACATTCTGGAACTTTGGGCTATCCACAGTGCTCTGCTTCAGGCTTCCCCTCTCCTTCGGGATCGGGTGATCCAGGTGCAGTCGGACAATGCCACGGCGGTGGCGTACATCAATCAACAAGGAGGGACAAAAAGCAGGGTCTGAATGCGAGAAGTGTCAAGTGGGGACTACACCCTCAGGTGTAGGGAGGCCAATCCCGGGATTTGGGCCCAAAAATGCCGGGATTTGAATCCCGGGATTGGAGCCTCCAATCACGGGATTCACGGGATTAGAGTGTGCGTGCGCAGTTTTGCCGGACAGCGCTGAGCACTATAGTACAGCGCTGCCCGACTGTCAGCGATGTAGTTACATCCGCTATGGACACATACACACTCTGACTGCGCTGGCGGCATTTCAAATGTAGCGCCGGCCGCCAGACAATCAGAGCTGGCAGACCGGCAGCCAATCAGGGAAGCGGCAGCAGCTGCGGCTCCTGATTGGCTGCCGGACTGCCAGTTCTGACTGGCTGGCGGCCAGCGCTACGTTTGAAATGCTGCCAGCGCGGTCAGTGTGTGTGTCCATGGCTGGTGCCCGCGGCCCGCCTATTTAGTAAGTGTTTATCTTATCGCTGCCTACACCCACACTCCCTCACTGCTCCAGACATCCTCCCTCTGCTCACTACACCCACCGGCACCTTCCCTTCTTGTTCCTTACATGCTCACTACACACCCACCCTCCCGCTGCTCCCTACACCCACCATCCCTTGCTCCCTACATCCACCCTGCCTTGCTGCCCTCCACATATACTTTCTCTGCTCCCTACACTGATGCCTACTGCAATCCCGGGAATCCCAGGATTGAGCCATTTTCAATCCCGGGATTGAAAAAATGTCCCGGGATTGGCCTCCCTACTCAGGGGTTCCAACAGTTGGTCAACAGGTGGGGTTGTCCACAGACTGACTTGATGGCATCTCGTCTCAACAAGAAGCTTTGCTGCTATTGTCCACGAACCAGGGACCCTCAGGCGAGCACGGTAGATGCGCTGACTTCGCCTTGGCCTTACCGGCTGGTCTACCTGTTTCCTCCGATTCCACTGATCCGAAGGGTGCTCAAGCGGATCAGACATCAAAGAGTGGAAGCAATCTTGATTGCCCCGGATTGGCACCGAAGAGCATGGTATGCGGCTCTTCTGGACATGTCCGTAGAGGACCCTTGACCTCTACCGCTGAGAAGGGATCTTCTTCAACAAAGACCGTTCGTCTACCTGGACTTACAGCGGCTTCGTTTGATGGCATGGAACTTGAGCGGAACATCCTAGCTCACAAAGGACTTTACAAAAAGGTCATTGCCACTATGGTGCAAGCCCGGAAGCCTGTGACGTCAAAACACTATCATCATATCTGGCGGAGATATGTCTCTTGGTGCGAGGAATGCACATATCCCTCAGCAGAATTCCACTTGGGAAGGTTCCTCCGTTTCCTGCAGGCTGGAGTGGATAAAGGCTTACGTCTGAGATCCCTTGAGGTCCAGATTTCAGCTCTTTCCATCTTCTTCCAGAAGAAGTTGGCTCTGTGTGGCGTAACATGGATAAGGGACACCACTGTGTGATGTCACATGGATAAGGGACACCACTGTGTGACATCACATGGATAAGTGTGTGTCATCACATGGAAAAGGGACACTACTGTGTGGTGTAACATGGATAAGGGACACTACTGTGTGACGTCACATGGATAAGGGACACCACTGTGTGACGTCACATGGATAAGGGACACCACTGTGTGACGTCACACGGATAAGCGACAACACTGTGTGACGTCACACGGATAAGGGACACCACTCTGTGGTGTAACATGGATAAGGGACACCACTGTGTGACGTCACATGGATAAGGGACACCACTGTGTGACATCACATGGATAAGTGTGTGACGTCACAAGGATAAGGGACACCCCTGTGTGACGTCACACGGATAAGGGACACCACTGTGTGGCGTAACATGGATAAGAGACACCACTGTGTGACGTCACATGGATAAGGGACACCACTGTGTGACGTAACACGGATAAGGGACACCACTGTGTGACGTCACACGGATAAGGGACACCACTGTGTGACGTCACACGGATAAGGGACACCACTGTGTGACGTCACATGGATAAATGTGTGACGTCACATGAATAAGCGTGACATCACATGGATAAGGGACACCCCTGTGTGACGTCACACGGATAAGGGACACCACTGTGTGGCGTAACATGGATAAGGGACACCACTGTGTGACGTCACATGGATAAGGGACACCACTATGTGACGTCACATGGATAAGGGACACCACTGTGTGACATAACATGGATAAGTGTGTGATGTCACATGGATAAGGGACACCACTGTGTGACATCACATGGATAAGGGACACCACTGTGTGACATCACATGGATAGGGGACACCACTGTGTGACATCACATGGATAAGGGACACTACTGTGTGACGTCACATGGATAAGGGACACCACTGTGTGACGTCACATGGATAAGGGACACCACTGTGTGACATAACATGGATTAGAGAAACCACTGTGTGACGTAACATGGATAAGGGACACCACTGTGTGACGTCACATGGATAAGGGACACCACTGTGTGATGTCACATGGATAAGGGACACCACTGTGTGACGTCACACGGGACACCACTGTGTGACATAACATGGATAAGGGACACCACTATGTGACGTCACACGGATAAGGGACACCACTGTGTGACGTAACACGGATAAGGGACACCACTGTGTGACGTCACATGGATAAGGTACACCACTGTGTGACATAACATGGATAAGAGAAACCACTGTTTGACGTCACATGGATAAGGGACACCACTGTGTGACGTCACATGGATAAGTGTGTGACGTCACATGGATAAGGGACACCACTGTGTGACGTCACATGGATAAGGGACACCACTGTGTGACGTCAAATGGATAAGGGACACCACTGTGTGACGTCACATGGATAAGGGACACCACTGTGTGACATCACATGGATAGGGGACACCACTGTGTGACATCACATGGATAAGGGACACTACTGTGTGACGTCACATGGATAAGGGACACCACTGTGTGACATCACATGGATAAGGGACACCACTGTGTGACGTCACATGGATAAGGGACACCACTGTGTGACATAACATGGATAAGGGACACCACTATGTGACATAACATGGATTAGAGAAACCACTGTGTGACGTAAAATGGATAAGGGACACCACTGTGTGACGTCACATGGATAAGAGACACCACTGTGTGACGTCACATGGATAAGGGACACCACTGTGTGATGTCACATGGATAAGGGACACCACTGTGTGACATAACATGGATAAGGGACACCACTATGTGACGTCACACGGATAAGGGACACCACTGTGTGACGTAACACGGATAAGAGAAACCACTGTGTGACATCACATGGATAAGGGACACCACTGTGTGACATCACATGGATAAATGTGTGACGTCACATGAATAAGCGTGACATCACATGGATAAGGGACACCCCTGTGTGACGTCACATGGATAAGAGACACCACTGTGTGATGTCACATGGATAAGGGACACCACTGTGTGATGTAACATGGATAAGGGACACCACTGTGTGACGTCACATGGATAAGGGACACCACTGTGTGACATCACATGGATAAGGGACACCACTGTGTGACGTCACATGGATAAATGTGTGACGTCACATGAATAAGCGTGACATCACATGGATAAGGGACACCCCTGTGTGACGTCACACGGATAAGGGACACCACTGTGTGGCATAACACGGATAAGGGAAACCACTGTGTGACGTCACATGGATAAGGGACACCACTGTGTGACGTCACATGGATAAGGGACACCACTGTGTGACGTAACATGGATAAGGGACACCACTGTGTGACGTCACATGGATAAGGGACACCACTGTGTGACGTCACATGGATAAGGGACACCACTGTGTGACATCACATGGAGAAATGTGTGACGTCACATGGATAAAGGACACCACTGTGTGACGTAACACGGATAAGGGCCACCACTGTGTGACGTCACATGGATAAGGGACACCACTGTGTGACGTAACACGGATAAGTGACACCACTGTGTGACGTAACACGGATAAGGGACACCACTGTGTGACATCACACGGATAAGGGACACCACTGTGTGACGTCACACGGATAAGGGACACCACTGGTGACATCACACGGATAAGGGACACCACTGTGTGACGTCACATGGATAAATGTGTGACGTCACATGAATAAGCGTGACATCACATGGATAAGGGACACCACTGTGTGGCGTAACATGGATAAGGGACACCACTGTGTGACGTCACATGGATAAGGGACACCACTGTGTGACGTCACATGGATAAGGGACACCACTGTGTGACATAACATGGATAAGTGTGTGATGTCACATTGATAAGGGACACCACTGTGACGTCACATGGATAAGAGACACCACTGTGTGACGTCACATGGATAAGAGACACCACTGTGTGACGTCACATGGATAAAGGACACCACTGTGTGACGTAACACGGATAAGGGCCACCACTGTGTGACGTCACATGGATAAGGGACACCACTGTGTGACGTAACACGGATAAGGGACACCACTGTGTGACGTAACACGGATAAGGGACACCACTGTGTGACGTCACACGGATAAGGGACACCACTGTGTGACGTCACACGGATAAGGGACACCACTGTGTGACATCACACGGATAAGGGACACCACTGTGTGACGTCACACGGATAAGGGACACCACTGTGTGACGTAACACGGATAAGGGACACCACTGTGTGACGTCACATGGATAAGGTACACCACTGTGTGACATAACATGGATAAGAGAAACCACTGTTTGACGTCACATGGATAAGGGACACCACTGTGTGACGTCACATGGATAAGTGTGTGACGTCACATGGATAAGGGACACCACTGTGTGACGTCAAATGGATAAGGGACACCACTGTGTGACGTCACATGGATAAGGGACACCACTGTGTGACGTCACATGAATAAGCGTGACATCACATGGATAAGGGACACCCCTGTGTGACGTCACATGGATAAGAGACACCACTGTGTGCCGTCACATGGATAAGGAACACCACTGTGTGACGTCACATGGATATGGGACACCACTGTGTGACATCACATGGATAGGGGACACCACTGTGTGACATCACATGGATAAGGGACACTACTGTGTGACGTCACATGGATAAGGGACACCACTGTGTGACGTCACATGGATAAGGGACACCACTGTGTGACGTCACATGGATAAGGGACACCACTGTGTGACGTCACATGGATAAGGGACACCACTGTGTGACATAACATGGATAAGGGACACCACTATGTGACATAACATGGATTAGAGAAACCACTGTGTGACGTAAAATGGATAAGGGACACCACTGTGTGACGTCACATGGATAAGAGACACCACTGTGTGACGTCACATGGATAAGGGACACCACTGTGTGATGTCACATGGATAAGGGACACCACTGTGTGACATAACATGGATAAGGGACACCACTATGTGACGTCACACGGATAAGGGACACCACTGTGTGACGTAACACGGATAAGGGACACCACTGTGTGACGTCACATGGATAAGGGACACCACTGTGTGACATAACATGGATAAGAGAAACCACTGTGTGACGTCACATGGATAAGGGACACCACTGTGTGACATAACATGGATAAGTGTGTGACGTCACATGGATAAGGGACACCACTGTGTGACGTCACATGGATAAGGGACACCACTGTGTGACGTCACATGGATAAGGGACACCACTGTGTGACATCACATGGAGAAATGTGTGACGTCACATGAATAAGCGTGACGTCACATGGATAAGGGACACCCCTGTGTGACGTCACATGGATAAGAGACACCACTGTGTGACGTCACATGGATAAGAGACACCACTGTGTGACGTCACATGGATAAAGGACACCACTGTGTGACGTAACACGGATAAGGGCCACCACTGTGTGACGTCACATGGATAAGGGACACCACTGTGTGACGTAACACGGATAAGTGACACCACTGTGTGACGTAACACGGATAAGGGACACCACTGTGTGACGTCACACGGATAAGGGACACCACTGTGTGACGTCACACGGATAAGGGACACCACTGTGTGACATCACACGGATAAGGGACACCACTGTGTGACGTCACATGGATAAATGTGTGACGTCACATGAATAAGCGTGACATCACATGGATAAGGGACACCACTGTGTGGCGTAACATGGATAAGGGACACCACTGTGTGACGTCACATGGATAAGGGACACCACTGTGTGACGTCACATGGATAAGGGACACCACTGTGTGACGTCACACGGATAAGGGACACCACTGTGTGACATCACACGGATAAGGGACACAACTGTGTGACGTCACATGGATAAATGTGTGACGTCACATGAATAAGTGTGACGTCACACGGATAAGGGACACCACTGTGTGGCGTAACATGGATAAGGGACACCACTGTGTGACGTCACATGGATAAGGGACACCACTGTGTGACGTCACATGGATAAGGGACACCACTGTGTGACGTCACATGGATAAGGGACACCATTGTGTGGCGTACCATGGATAGGGGATACCACTGTGTGACATCACATGGATAAGGGACACCATTGTGTGACATCACATGGATAGGGGACACCACTGTGTGACATCACATGGATAAGGGACACTACTGTGTGACGTCACATGGACAAGGGACACCACTGTGTGACGTCACATGGATAAGGGACACCACTGTGTGACATAATATGGATAAGGGACACCACTATGTGACATAACATGGATTAGAGAAACCACTGTGTGACGTTACATGGATAAGGGACACCACTGTGTGACGTCACATGGATAAGAGACACCACTGTGTGACGTCACATGGATAAGGGACACCACTGTGTGATGTCACATGTATAAGGGACACCACTGTGTGACGTCACACGGGACACCACTGTGTGACATAACATGGATAAGGGACACCGCTATGTGACGTCACACGGATAAGGGACACCACTGTGTGACGTAACACGGATAAGGGACACCACTGTGTGACGTCACATGGATAAGGGACACCACTGTGTGACATAACATGGATAAGGGACACCACTGTGTGACATCACATGGAGAAATGTGTGACGTCACATGAATAAGCGTGACGTCACATGGATAAGGGACACCCCTGTGTGACGTCACATGGATAAGAGACACCACTGTGTGACGTCACATGGATAAGAGACACCACTGTGTGACGTCACATGGATAAAGGACACCACTGTGTGACGTAACACGGATAAGGGCCACCACTGTGTGACGTCACATGGATAAGGGACACCACTGTGTGACGTCACATGGATAAGGGACACCACTGTGTGACGTAACATGGATAAGGGACACCACTGTGTGACGTCACATGGATAAGGGACACCACTGTGTGACGTCACATGGATAAGTGTGTGACGTCACATGGATAAGGGACACCACTGTGTGACGTCACATGGATAAGGGACACCACTGTGTGACGTCACATGGATAAGGGACACCACTGTGTGACGTCACATGGATAAGGGACACCACTGTGTGATATCACATGGAGAAATGTGTGACGTCACATGAATAAGCGTGACGTCACGTGGATAAGGGACACCACTGTGTGACGTCACATGGATAAGGGACACCACTGTGTGACGTCACATGGATAAGGGACACCACTGTGTGACGTCACATGGATAAGGGACACCACTGTGTGACATCACATGGATAAATGTGTGACGTCACATGAATAAGCGTGACATCACATGGATAAGGGACACCCCTGTGTGATGTCACATGGATAAGAGACACCACTGTGTGACGTCACATGGATAAGGGACACCACTGTGTGACGTAACATGGATAAGGGACACCACTGTGTGACGTCACATGGATAAGGGACACCACTGTGTGACATCACATGGATAAGGGACACCACTGTGTGACGTCACATGGATAAATGTGTGACGTCACATGAATAAGCGTGACATCACATGGATAAGGGACACCCCTGTGTGACGTCACACGGATAAGGGACACCACTGTGTGGCATAACACGGATAAGGGACACCACTGTGTGACGTCACATGGATAAGGGACACCACTGTGTGACGTCACATGGATAAGGGACACCACTGTGTGACGTAACATGGATAAGGGACACCACTGTGTGACGTCACATGGATAAGGGACACCACTGTGTGACGTCACATGGATAAGGGACACCACTGTGTGACGTCACATGGATAAGGGACACCACTGTGTGACATCACATGGAGAAATGTGTGACGTCACATGAATAAGCGTGACGTCACATGGATAAGGGACACCCCTGTGTGACGTCACATGGATAAGAGACACCACTGTGTGACGTCACATGGATAAAGGACACCACTGTGTGACGTAACACGGATAAGGGCCACCACTGTGTGACGTCACATGGATAAGGGACACCACTGTGTGACGTAACACGGATAAGTGACACCACTGTGTGACGTAACACGGATAAGGGACACCACTGTGTGACGTCACACGGATAAGGGACACCACTGTGTGACGTCACACGGATAAGGGACACCACTGTGTGACATCACACGGATAAGGGACACCACTGTGTGACGTCACATGGATAAATGTGTGACGTCACATGAATAAGCGTGACATCACATGGATAAGGGACACCCCTGTGTGACGTCACACGGATAAGGGACACCACTGTGTGGCGTAACATGGATAAGGGACACCACTGTGTGACGTCACATGGATAAGGGACACCACTGTGTGACGTCACATGGATAAGGGACACCACTGTGTGACATAACATGGATAAGTGTGTGATGTCACATTGATAAGGGACACCACTGTGTGACGTCACATGGATAAGGGACACCACTGTGTGACGTCACATGGATAAGGGACACCATTGTGTGGCGTAACATGGATAGGGGATACCACTGTGTGACATCACATGGATAAGGGACACCACTGTGTGACATCACATGGATAGGGGACACCACTGTGTGACATCACATGGATAAGGGACACTACTGTGTGACGTCACATGGACAAGGGACACCACTGTGTGACGTCACATGGATAAGGGACACCACTGTGTGACATAACATGGATTAGAGAAACCACTGTGTGACGTTACATGGATAAGGGACACCACTGTGTGACGTCACATGGATAAGAGACACCACTGTGTGACGTCACATGGATAAGGGACACCACTGTGTGATGTCACATGTATAAGGGACACCACTGTGTGACGTCACACGGGACACCACTGTGTGACATAACATGGATAAGGGACACCGCTATGTGACGTCACACGGATAAGGGACACCACTGTGTGACGTAACACGGATAAGGGACACCACTGTGTGACGTCACATGGATAAGGGACACCACTGTGTGACATAACATGGATAAGAGAAACCACTGTGTGACGTCACATGGATAAGGGACACCACTGTGTGACGTCACATGGATAAGTGTGTGACGTCACATGGATAAGGGACACCACTGTGTGACGTCACATGGATAAGGGACACCACTGTGTGACGTCACATGGATAAAGGACACCACTGTGTGACATCACATGGATAAATGTGTGACGTCACATGAATAAGCGTGACATCACATGGATAAGGGACACCACTGTGTGACGTCACATGGATAAGAGACACCACTGTGTGACGTCACATGGATAAGGGACACCACTGTGTGACGTAACATGGATAAGGGACACCACTGTGTGACGTCACATGGATAAGGGACACCACTGTGTGACATCACATGGATAAGGGACACCACTGTGTGACGTCACATGGATAAATGTGTGACGTCACATGAATAAGCGTGACATCACATGGATAAGGGACACCCCTGTGTGACGTCACACGGATAAGGGACACCACTGTGTGGCATAACATGGATAAGGGACACCACTGTGTGACGTCACATGGATAAGGGACACCACTGTGTGACGTCACATGGATAAGGGACACCACTGTGTGACGTCACATGGATAAGGGACACCACTGTGTGACATCACATGGATAAGGGACACCACTGTGTGACATCACATGGAGAAATGTGTGACGTCACATGAATAAGCGTGACGTCACATGGATAAGGGACACCACTGTGTGACGTCACATGGATAAGGGACACCACTGTGTGACGTCACATGGATAAGGGACACCACTGTGTGACGTCACATGGATAAGGGACACCACTGTGTGACATCACATGGAGAAATGTGTGACGTCACATGAATAAGCGTGACGTCACATGGATAAGGGACACCCCTGTGTGACGTCACATGGATAAGAGACACCACTGTGTGACGTCACATGGATAAGAGACACCACTGTGTGACGTCACATGGATAAAGGACACCACTGTATGACGTAACACGGATAAGGGCCACCACTGTGTGACGTCACATGGATAAGGGACACCACTGTGTGACGTCACATGGATAAGGGACACCACTGTGTGACGTAACATGGATAAGGGACACCACTGTGTGACGTCACATGGATAAGGGACACCACTGTGTGACATCACATGGATAAGGGACACCACTGTGTGACGTCACATGGATAAATGTGTGACGTCACATGAATAAGCGTGACATCACATGGATAAGGGACACCCCTGTGTGACGTCACACGGATAAGGGACACCACTGTGTGGCATAACATGGATAAGGGACACCACTGTGTGACGTCACATGGATAAGGGACACCACTGTGTGACATCACATGGATAAGTGTCTGACGTCACATGGATAAGGGACACCACTGTGTGACGTCACATGGATAAGGAATACCACTGTGTGACATAACATGGATAAGGGACACCACTGTGTGACGTCACATGGATAAGGGACACCACTGTGTGACGTCACATGGATAAGGGACACCACTGTGTTACGTCACATGGATAAGGGACACCACTGTGTGACGTCACATGGATAAGGGACACCACTGTGTGGCGTAACATGGATAGGGGACACCACTGTGTGACATCACATGGACAAGGGACACCACTGTGTGACATCACATGGATAAGGGACACCACTGTGTTACGTCACATGGATAAGGGACACACTGTGTGACGTCACATGGATAAGGGACACCACTGTGTGACGTCACATGGATAAGGGACACCACTATGTGACATAACATGGATTAGAGAAACCACTGTGTGACGTAACATGGATAAGGGACACCACTGTGTGACGTTACATGGATAAGAGACACCACTGTGTGACGTCACATGGATAATGGACACCACTGTGTGACGTAACATGGATAAGGGACACCACTGTGTGACGTCACATGGATAAGGGACACCACTGTGTGACATCACATGGATAAGGGACACCACTGTGTGACGTCACATGGATAAATGTGTGACGTCACATGAATAAGCGTGACATCACATGGATAAGGGACACCCCTGTGTGACGTCACACGGATAAGGGACACCACTGTGTGGCATAACATGGATAAGGGACACCACTGTGTGACGTCACATGGATAAGGGACACCACTGTGTGACGTCACATGGATAAGGGACACCACTGTGTGACGTCACATGGATAAGGGACACCACTGTGTGACGTCACATGGATAAGGGACACCACTGTGTGACATCACATGGAGAAATGTGTGACGTCACATGAATAAGCGTGACGTCACATGGATAAGGGACACCACTGTGTGACGTCACATGGATAAGGGACACCACTGTGTGACGTCACATGGATAAGGGACACCACTGTGTGACGTCACATGGATAAGGGACACCACTGTGTGACATCACATGGATAAATGTGTGACGTCACATGAATAAGCGTGACATCACATGGATAAGGGACACCCCTGTGTGACGTCACATGGATAAGAGACACCACTGTGTGACGTCACATGGATAAGGGACACCACTGTGTGACGTAACATGGATAAGGGACACCACTGTGTGACGTCACACGGATAAGGGACACCACTGTGTGACGTCACACGGATAAGGGACACCACTGTGTGACGTCACATGGATAAATGTGTGACGTCACATGAATAAGCGTGACATCACATGGATAAGGGACACCCCTGTGTGACGTCACACGGATAAGGGACACCACTGTGTGGCGTAACATGGATAAGGGACACCACTGTGTGACGTCACATGGATAAGGGACACCACTGTGTGACGTCACATGGATAAGGGACACCACTGTGTGACATAACATGGATAAGTGTGTGATGTCACATTGATAAGGGACACCACTGTGTGACGTCACATGGATAAGAGACACCACTGTGTGACGTCACATGGATAAGAGACACCACTGTGTGACGTCACATGGATAAAGGACACCACTGTGTGACGTAACACGGATAAGGGCCACCACTGTGTGACGTCACATGGATAAGGGACACCACTGTGTGACGTAACACGGATAAGGGATACCACTGTGTGACGTAACACGGATAAGGGACACCACTGTGTGACGTCACACGGATAAGGGACACCACTGTGTGACATCACACGGATAAGGGACACCACTGTGTGACGTCACACGGATAAGGGACACCACTGTGTGACGTAACACGGATAAGGGACACCACTGTGTGACGTCACATGGATAAGGTACACCACTGTGTGACATAACATGGATAAGAGAAACCACTGTTTGACGTCACATGGATAAGGGACACCACTGTGTGACGTCACATGGATAAGTGTGTGACGTCACATGGATAAGGGACACCACTGTGTGACGTCACATGGATAAGGGACACCACTGTGTGACGTCAAATGGATAAGGGACACCACTGTGTGACGTCACATGGATAAGGGACACCACTGTGTGACGTCACATGGATAAGGGACACCACTGTGTGACGTCAAATGGATAAGGGACACCACTGTGTGACGTCACATGGATAAGGGACACCACTGTGTGACGTCACATGAATAAGCGTGACATCACATGGATAAGGGACACCCCTGTGTGACGTCACATGGATAAGAGACACCACTGTGTGACGTCACATGGATAAGGGACACCACTGTGTGACGTCACATGGATAAGGGACACCACTGTGTGACATCACATGGATAAATGTGTGACGTCACATGAATAAGCGTGACATCACATGGATAAGGGACACCCCTGTGTGACGTCACATGGATAAGAGACACCACTGTGTGACGTCACATGGATAAGGGACACCACTGTGTGACGTAACATGGATAAGGGACACCACTGTGTGACGTCACACGGATAAGGGACACCACTGTGTGACGTCACACGGATAAGGGACACCACTGTGTGACGTCACATGGATAAATGTGTGACGTCACATGAATAAGCGTGACATCACATGGATAAGGGACACCCCTGTGTGACGTCACATGGATAAGGGACACCACTGTGTGACGTCACATGGATAAGGGACACCACTGTGTGACGTCAAATGGATAAGGGACACCACTGTGTGACGTCACATGGATAAGGGACACCACTGTGTGACGTCACATGAATAAGCGTGACATCACATGGATAAGGGACACCCCTGTGTGACGTCACATGGATAAGAGACACCACTGTGTGCCGTCACATGGATAAGGAACACCACTGTGTGACGTCACATGGATATGGGACACCACTGTGTGACATCACATGGATAGGGGACACCACTGTGTGACATCACATGGATAAGGGACACTACTGTGTGACGTCACATGGATAAGGGACACCACTGTGTGACGTCACATGGATAAGGGACACCACTGTGTGACGTCACATGGATAAGGGACACCACTGTGTGACGTCACATGGATAAGGGACACCACTGTGTGACATAACATGGATAAGGGACACCACTATGTGACATAACATGGATTAGAGAAACCACTGTGTGACGTAAAATGGATAAGGGACACCACTGTGTGACGTCACATGGATAAGAGACACCACTGTGTGACGTCACATGGATAAGGGACACCACTGTGTGATGTCACATGGATAAGGGACACCACTGTGTGACATAACATGGATAAGGGACACCACTATGTGACGTCACACGGATAAGGGACACCACTGTGTGACGTAACACGGATAAGGGACACCACTGTGTGACGTCACATGGATAAGGGACACCACTGTGTGACATAACATGGATAAGAGAAACCACTGTGTGACGTCACATGGATAAGGGACACCACTGTGTGACATAACACTGATAAGTGTGTGACGTCACATGGATAAGGGACACCACTGTGTGACGTCACATGGATAAGGGACACCACTGTGTGACGTCACATGGATAAGGGACACCACTGTGTGACATCACATGGATAAATGTGTGACGTCACATGAATAAGCGTGACATCACATGGATAAGGGACACCCCTGTGTGACGTCACATGGATAAGAGACACCACTGTGTGACGTAACATGGATAAGGGACACCACTGTGTGACGTCACATGGATAAGGGACACCACTGTGTGACGTAACATGGATAAGGGACACCACTGTGTGACGTCACATGGATAAGGGACACCACTGTGTGACGTCACATGGATAAGGGACACCACTGTGTGACGTCACATGGATAAGGGACACCACTGTGTGACATCACATGGAGAAATGTGTGACGTCACATGAATAAGCGTGACGTCACATGGATAAGGGACACCCCTGTGTGACGTCACATGGATAAGAGACACCACTGTGTGACGTCACATGGATAAGAGACACCACTGTGTGACGTCACATGGATAAAGGACACCACTGTGTGACGTAACACGGATAAGGGCCACCACTGTGTGACGTCACATGGATAAGGGACACCACTGTGTGACGTAACACGGATAAGTGACACCACTGTGTGACGTAACACGGATAAGGGACACCACTGTATGACGTCACACGGATAAGGGACACCACTGTGTGACGTCACACGGATAAGGGACACCACTGTGTGACATCACACGGATAAGGGACACCACTGTGTGACGTCACATGGATAAATGTGTGACGTCACATGAATAAGCGTGACATCACATGGATAAGGGACACCACTGTGTGGCGTAACATGGATAAGGGACACCACTGTGCGACGTCACATGGATAAGGGACACCACTGTGTGACGTCACATGGATAAGGGACACCACTGTGTGACGTCACACGGATAAGGGACACCACTGTGTGACATCACACGGATAAGGGACACCACTGTGTGACGTCACATGGATAAATGTGTGACGTCACATGAATAAGTGTGACGTCACACGGATAAGGGACACCACTGTGTGGCGTAACATGGATAAGGGACACCACTGTGTGACGTCACATGGATAAGGGACACCACTGTGTGACGTCACATGGATAAGGGACACCACTGTGTGACATAACATGGATAAGTGTGTGATGTCACATGGATAAGGGACACCACTGTGTGACGTCACATGGATAAGGGACACCACTGTGTGACGTCACATGGATAAGGGACACCATTGTGTGGCGTAACATGGATAGGGGATACCACTGTGTGACATCACATGGATAAGGGACACCACTGTGTGACATCACATGGATAGGGGACACCACTGTGTGACATCACATGGATAAGGGACACTACTGTGTGACGTCACATGGACAAGGGACACCACTGTGTGACGTCACATGGATAAGGGACACCACTGTGTGACATAATATGGATAAGGGACACCACTATGTGACATAACATGGATTAGAGAAACCACTGTGTGACGTTACATGGATAAGAGACACCACTGTGTGACGTCACATGGATAAGAGACACCACTGTGTGACGTCACATGGATAAGGGACACCACTGTGTGATGTCACATGTATAAGGGACACCACTGTGTGACGTCACACGGGACACCACTGTGTGACATAACATGGATAAGGGACACCGCTATGTGACGTCACACGGATAAGGGACACCACTGTGTGACGTAACACGGATAAGGGACACCACTGTGTGACGTCACATGGATAAGGGACACCACTGTGTGACATAACATGGATAAGAGAAACCACTGTGTGACGTCACATGGATAAGGGACACCACTGTGTGACGTCACATGGATAAGTGTGTGACGTCACATGGATAAGGGACACCACTGTGTGACGTCACATGGATAAGGGACACCACTGTGTGACATCACATGGATAAATGTGTGACGTCACATGAATAAGCGTGACATCACATGGATAAGGGACACCACTGTGTGACGTCACATGGATAAGAGACACCACTGTGTGACGTCACATGGATAAGGGACACCACTGTGTGACGTAACATGGATAAGGGACACCACTGTGTGACGTCACATGGATAAGGGACACCACTGTGTGACATCACATGGATAAGGGACACCACTGTGTGACGTCACATGGATAAATGTGTGACGTTACATGAATAAGCGTGACATCACATGGATAAGGGACACCCCTGTGTGACGTCACACGGATAAGGGACACCACTGTGTGGCATAACATGGATAAGGGACACCACTGTGTGACGTCACATGGATAAGGGACACCACTGTGTGACGTCACATGGATAAGGGACACCACTGTGTGACGTCACATGGATAAGGGACACCACTGTGTGACGTCACATGGATAAGGGACACCACTGTGTGACGTCACATGGATAAGGGACACCACTGTGTGACATCACATGGAGAAATGTGTGACGTCACATGAATAAGCGTGACGTCACATGGATAAGGGACACCACTGTGTGACGTCACATGGATAAGGGACACCACTGTGTGACGTCACATGGATAAGGGACACCACTGTGTGACGTCACATGGATAAGGGACACCACTGTGTGACGTCACATGGATAAGGGACACCACTGTGTGACGTCACATGGATAAGGGACACCACTGTGTGACGTCACATGGATAAGGGACACCACTGTGTGACATCACATGGAGAAATGTGTGACGTCACATGAATAAGCGTGACGTCACATGGATAAGGGACACCACTGTGTGACGTCACATGGATAAGGGACACCACTGTGTGACGTCACATGGATAAGGGACACCACTGTGTGACGTCACATGGATAAGGGACACCACTGTGTGACATCACATGGAGAAATGTGTGACGTCACATGAATAAGCGTGACGTCACATGGATAAGGGACACCCCTGTGTGACGTCACATGGATAAGAGACACCACTGTGTGACGTCACATGGATAAGAGACACCACTGTGTGACGTCACATGGATAAAGGACACCACTGTGTGACGTAACACGGATAAGGGCCACCACTGTGTGACGTCACATGGATAAGGGACACCACTGTGTGACGTCACATGGATAAGGGACACCACTGTGTGACGTAACATGGATAAGGGACACCACTGTGTGACGTCACATGGATAAGGGACACCACTGTGTGACATCACATGGATAAGGGACACCACTGTGTGACGTCACATGGATAAATGTGTGACGTCACATGAATAAGCGTGACATCACATGGATAAGGGACACCCCTGTGTGACGTCACACGGATAAGGGACACCACTGTGTGGCATAACATGGATAAGGGACACCACTGTGTGACGTCACATGGATAAGGGACACCACTGTGTGACATCACATGGATAAGTGTCTGACGTCACATGGATAAGGGACACCACTGTGTGACGTCACATGGATAAGGAATACCACTGTGTGACATAACATGGATAAGGGACACCACTGTGTGACGTCACATGGATAAGGGACACCACTGTGTGACGTCACATGGATAAGGGACACCACTGTGTTACGTCACATGGATAAGGGACACCACTGTGTGACGTCACATGGATAAGGGACACCACTGTGTGGCGTAACATGGATAGGGGACACCACTGTGTGACATCACATGGACAAGGGACACCACTGTGTGACATCACATGGATAAGGGACACCACTGTGTGACATCACATGGATAAGGGACACCACTGTGTTACGTCACATGGATAAGGTACACACTGTGTGACGTCACATGGATAAGGGACACCACTGTGTGACGTCACATGGATAAGGGACACCACTATGTGACATAACATGGATTAGAGAAACCACTGTGTGACGTAACATGGATAAGGGACACCACTGTGTGACGTCACATGGATAAGAGACACCACTGTGTGACGTCACATGGATAAGGGACACCACTGTGTGACGTAACATGGATAAGGGACACCACTGTGTGACGTCACATGGATAAGGGACACCACTGTGTGACATCACATGGATAAGGGACACCACTGTGTGACGTCACATGGATAAATGTGTGACGTCACATGAATAAGCGTGACATCACATGGATAAGGGACACCCCTGTGTGACGTCACACGGATAAGGGACACCACTGTGTGGCATAACATGGATAAGGGACACCACTGTGTGACGTCACATGGATAAGGGACACCACTGTGTGACGTCACATGGATAAGGGACACCACTGTGTGACGTCACATGGATAAGGGACACCACTGTGTGACATCACATGGAGAAATGTGTGACGTCACATGAATAAGCGTGACGTCACATGGATAAGGGACACCACTGTGTGACGTCACATGGATAAGGGACACCACTGTGTGACGTCACATGGATAAGGGACACCACTGTGTGACGTCACATGGCTAAGGGACACCACTGTGTGACATCACATGGATAAATGTGTGACGTCACATGGATAAGGGACACCACTGTGTGACGTCACATGGATAAGGAATACCACTGTGTGACATAACATGGATAAGGGACACTACTGTGTGACGTCACATGGACAAGGGACACCACTGTGTGACGTCACATGGATAAGGGACACCACTGTGTGACATAATATGGATAAGGGACACCACTATGTGACATAACATGGATTAGAGAAACCACTGTGTGACGTTACATGGATAAGGGACACCACTGTGTGACGTCACATGGATAATAGACACCACTGTGTGACGTCACATGGATAAGGGACACCACTGTGTGATGTCACATGTATAAGGGACACCACTGTGTGACGTCACACGGGACACCACTGTGTGACATAACATGGATAAGGGACACCGCTATGTGACGTCACACGGATAAGGGACACCACTGTGTGACGTAACACGGATAAGGGACACCACTGTGTGACGTCACATGGATAAGGGACACCACTGTGTGACATAACATGGATAAGAGAAACCACTGTGTGACGTCACATGGATAAGGGACACCACTGTGTGACGTCACATGGATAAGTGTGTGACGTCACATGGATAAGGGACACCACTGTGTGACGTCACATGGATAAGGGACACCACTGTGTGACGTCACATGGATAAAGGACACCACTGTGTGACATCACATGGATAAATGTGTGACGTCACATGAATAAGCGTGACATCACATGGATAAGGGACACCACTGTGTGACGTCACATGGATAAGAGACACCACTGTGTGACGTCACATGGATAAGGGACACCACTGTGTGACGTAACATGGATAAGGGACACCACTGTGTGACGTCACATGGATAAGGGACACCACTGTGTGACATCACATGGATAAGGGACACCACTGTGTGACGTCACATGGATAAATGTGTGACGTCACATGAATAAGCGTGACATCACATGGATAAGGGACACCCCTGTGTGACGTCACACGGATAAGGGACACCACTGTGTGGCATCACATGGATAAGGGACACCACTGTGTGACGTCACATGGATAAGGGACACCACTGTGTGACGTCACATGGATAAGGGACACCACTGTGTGACGTCACATGGATAAGGGACACCACTGTGTGACGTCACATGGATAAGGGACACCACTGTGTGACGTCACATGGATAAGGGACACCACTGTGTGACATCACATGGAGAAATGTGTGACGTCACATGAATAAGCGTGACGTCACATGGATAAGGGACACCACTGTGTGACGTCACATGGATAAGGGACACCACTGTGTGACGTCACATGGATAAGGGACACCACTGTGTGACGTCACATGGATAAGGGACACCTCTGTGTGACATCACATGGAGAAATGTGTGACGTCACATGAATAAGCGTGACGTCACATGGATAAGGGACACCCCTGTGTGACGTCACATGGATAAGAGACACCACTGTGTGACGTCACATGGATAAGAGACACCACTGTGTGACGTCACATGGATAAAGGACACCACTGTGTGACGTAACACGGATAAGGGCCACCACTGTGTGACGTCACATGGATAAGGGACACCACTGTGTGACGTCACATGGATAAGGGACACCACTGTGTGACGTAACATGGATAAGGGACACCACTGTGTGACGTCACATGGATAAGGGACACCACTGTGTGACATCACATGGATAAGGGACACCACTGTGTGACGTCACATGGATAAATGTGTGACGTCACATGAATAAGCGTGACATCACATGGATAAGGGACACCCCTGTGTGACGTCACACGGATAAGGGACACCACTGTGTGGCATAACATGGATAAGGGACACCACTGTGTGACGTCACATGGATAAGGGACACCACTGTGTGACATCACATGGATAAGTGTCTGACGTCACATGGATAAGGGACACCACTGTGTGACGTCACATGGATAAGGAATACCACTGTGTGACATAACATGGATAAGGGACACCACTGTGTGACGTCACATGGATAAGGGACACCACTGTGTTACGTCACATGGATAAGGGACACCACTGTGTGACGTCACATGGATAAGGGACACCACTGTGTGGCGTAACATGGATAGGGGACACCACTATGTGACATCACATGGACAAGGGACACCACTGTGTGACATCACATGGATAAGGGACACCACTGTGTGACATCACATGGATAAGGGACACCACTGTGTTACGTCACATGGATAAGGTACACACTGTGTGACGTCACATGGATAAGGGACACCACTGTGTGACGTCACATGGATAAGGGACACCACTATGTGACATAACATGGATTAGAGAAACCACTGTGTGACGTAACATGGATAAGGGACACCACTGTGTGACGTCACATGGATAAGAGACACCACTGTGTGACGTCACATGGATAAGGGACACCACTGTGTGACGTAACATGGATAAGGGACACCACTGTGTGACGTCACATGGATAAGGGACACCACTGTGTGACATCACATGGATAAGGGACACCACTGTGTGACGTCACATGGATAAATGTGTGACGTCACATGAATAAGCGTGACATCACATGGATAAGGGACACCCCTGTGTGACGTCACACGGATAAGGGACACCACTGTGTGACGTCACATGGATAAGGGACACCACTGTGTGACGTCACATGGATAAGGGACACCACTGTGTGACGTCACATGGATAAGGGACACCACTGTGTGACATCACATGGAGAAATGTGTGACGTCACATGAATAAGCGTGACGTCACATGGATAAGGGACACCACTGTGTGACGTCACATGGATAAGGGACACCACTGTGTGACGTCACATGGATAAGGGACACCACTGTGTGACGTCACATGGATAAGGGACACCACTGTGTGACATCACATGGATAAATGTGTGACGTCACATGAATAAGCGTGACATCACATGGATAAGGGACACCCCTGTGTGACGTCACATGGATAAGAGACACCACTGTGTGACGTCACATGGATAAGGGACACCACTGTGTGACGTAACATGGATAAGGGACACCACTGTGTGACGTCACATGGATAAGGGACACCACTGTGTGACATCACATGGATAAGGGACACCACTGTGTGACGTCACATGGATAAATGTGTGACGTCACATGAATAAGCGTGACATCACATGGATAAGGGACACCCCTGTGTGACGTCACACGGATAAGGGACACCACTGTGTGGCATAACACGGATAAGGGACACCACTGTGTGACGTCACATGGATAAGGGACACCACTGTGTGACGTCACATGGATAAGGGACACCACTGTGTGACGTAACATGGATAAGGGACACCACTGTGTGACGTCACATGGATAAGGGACACCACTGTGTGACGTCACATGGATAAGGGACACCACTGTGTGACGTCACATGGATAAGGGACACCACTGTGTGACATCACATGGAGAAATATGTGACGTCACATGAATAAGCGTGACGTCACATGGATAAGGGACACCCCTGTGTGACGTCACATGGATAAGAGACACCACTGTGTGACGTCACATGGATAAGAGACACCACTGTGTGACGTCACATGGATAAAGGACACCACTGTGTGACGTAACACGGATAAGGGCCACCACTGTGTGACGTCACATGGATAAGGGACACCACTGTGTGACGTAACACGGATAAGTGACACCACTGTGTGACGTAACACGGATAAGGGACACCACTGTGTGACGTCACACGGATAAGGGACACCACTGTGTGACGTCACACGGATAAGGGACACCACTGTGTGACATCACACGGATAAGGGACACCACTGTGTGACGTCACATGGATAAATGTGTGACGTCACATGAATAAGCGTGACATCACATGGATAAGGGACACCCCTGTGTGACGTCACACGGATAAGGGACACCACTGTGTGGCGTAACATGGATAAGGGACACCACTGTGTGACGTCACATGGATAAGGGACACCACTGTGTGACGTCACATGGATAAGGGACACCACTGTGTGACATAACATGGATAAGTGTGTGATGTCACATTGATAAGGGACACCACTGTGTGACGTCACATGGATAAGGGACACCACTGTGTGACGTCACATGGATAAGGGACACCATTGTGTGGCGTAACATGGATAGGGGATACCACTGTGTGACATCACATGGATAAGGGACACCACTGTGTGACATCACATGGATAGGGGACACCACTGTGTGACATCACATGGATAAGGGACACTACTGTGTGACGTCACATGGACAAGGGACACCACTGTGTGACGTCACATGGATAAGGGACACCACTGTGTGACATAATATGGATAAGGGACACCACTATGTGACATAACATGGATTAGAGAAACCACTGTGTGACGTTACATGGATAAGGGACACCACTGTGTGACGTCACATGGATAAGAGACACCACTGTGTGACGTCACATGGATAAGGGACACCACTGTGTGATGTCACATGTATAAGGGACACCACTGTGTGACGTCACACGGGACACCACTGTGTGACATAACATGGATAAGGGACACCGCTATGTGACGTCACACGGATAAGGGACACCACTGTGTGACGTAACACGGATAAGGGACACCACTGTGTGACGTCACATGGATAAGGGACACCACTGTGTGACATAACATGGATAAGAGAAACCACTGTGTGACGTCACATGGATAAGGGACACCACTGTGTGACGTCACATGGATAAGTGTGTGACGTCACATGGATAAGGGACACCACTGTGTGACGTCACATGGATAAGGGACACCACTGTGTGACGTCACATGGATAAAGGACACCACTGTGTGACATCACATGGATAAATGTGTGACGTCACATGAATAAGCGTGACATCACATGGATAAGGGACACCACTGTGTGACGTCACATGGATAAGAGACACCACTGTGTGACGTCACATGGATAAGGGACACCACTGTGTGACGTAACATGGATAAGGGACACCACTGTGTGACGTCACATGGATAAGGGACACCACTGTGTGACATCACATGGATAAGGGACACCACTGTGTGACGTCACATGGATAAATGTGTGACGTCACATGAATAAGCGTGACATCACATGGATAAGGGACACCCCTGTGTGACGTCACACGGATAAGGGACACCACTGTGTGGCATAACATGGATAAGGGACACCACTGTGTGACGTCACATGGATAAGGGACACCACTGTGTGACGTCACATGGATAAGGGACACCACTGTGTGACGTCACATGGATAAGGGACACCACTGTGTGACGTCACATGGATAAGGGACACCACTGTGTGACGTCACATGGATAAGGGACACCACTGTGTGACATCACATGGAGAAATGTGTGACGTCACATGAATAAGCGTGACGTCACATGGATAAGGGACACCACTGTGTGACGTCACATGGATAAGGGACACCACTGTGTGACGTCACATGGATAAGGGACACCACTGTGTGACGTCACATGGATAAGGGACACCACTGTGTGACATCACATGGAGAAATGTGTGACGTCACATGAATAAGCGTGACGTCACATGGATAAGGGACACCCCTGTGTGACGTCACATGGATAAGAGACACCACTGTGTGACGTCACATGGATAAGAGACACCACTGTGTGACGTCACATGGATAAAGGACACCACTGTGTGACGTAACACGGATAAGGGCCACCACTGTGTGACGTCACATGGATAAGGGACACCACTGTGTGACGTCACATGGATAAGGGACACCACTGTGTGACGTAACATGGATAAGGGACACCACTGTGTGACGTCACATGGATAAGGGACACCACTGTGTGACATCACATGGATAAGGGACACCACTGTGTGACGTCACATGGATAAATGTGTGACGTCACATGAATAAGCGTGACATCACATGGATAAGGGACACCCCTGTGTGACGTCACACGGATAAGGGACACCACTGTGTGGCATAACATGGATAAGGGACACCACTGTGTGACGTCACATGGATAAGGGACACCACTGTGTGACATCACATGGATAAGTGTCTGACGTCACATGGATAAGGGACACCACTGTGTGACGTCACATGGATAAGGAATACCACTGTGTGACATAACATGGATAAGGGACACCACTGTGTGACGTCACATGGATAAGGGACACCACTGTGTGACGTCACATGGATAAGGGACACCACTGTGTTACGTCACATGGATAAGGGACACCACTGTGTGACGTCACATGGATAAGGGACACCACTGTGTGGCGTAACATGGATAGGGGACACCACTATGTGACATCACATGGACAAGGGACACCACTGTGTGACATCACATGGATAAGGGACACCACTGTGTGACATCACATGGATAAGGGACACCACTGTGTTACGTCACATGGATAAGGTACACACTGTGTGACGTCACATGGATAAGGGACACCACTGTGTGACGTCACATGGATAAGGGACACCACTATGTGACATAACATGGATTAGAGAAACCACTGTGTGACGTAACATGGATAAGGGACACCACTGTGTGACGTCACATGGATAAGTGTGTGACGTCACATGGATAAGGGACACCACTGTGACGTCACATGGATAAGGGACACCACTGTATGACGTCACATGGATAAGAGACACCACTGTGTGACGTCACATGGATAAGGGACACCACTATGTGACGTCACATGGATAAGGGACACCACTGTGTGACGTAACACGGATAAGGGACACCACTGTGTGAAGTCACATGGATAAGGGACACCACTGTGTGACATCACATGGATAAGGGACACCGTGTGGCGTAACATGGATAGGGGACACCACTGTGTGACATAACATGGATAAGGGACACCACTGTGTGACATAACATGGATAATAGAAACCACTGTCTGACGTCACATGGATAAGGGACACCACTGTGTGACGTCACATGGATAAGGGACACCACTGTGTGACGTCACATGGATAAGGGACACCACTGTGTTACGTCACATGGATAAGGGACACCACTGTGTGACGTCACATGGATAAGGGACACCACTGTGTGACATCACATGGACAAGGGACACCACTGTGTGACATCACATGGATAAGGGACACCACTGTGTGACATCACATGGATAAGGGACACCACTGTGTTACGTCACATGGATAAGGTACACCACTGTGTGACATAACATGGATAAGGGACACCACTGTGTGACATAACATGGATAAGAGAAACCACTGTCTGACGTCACATGGATAAGGGACACCACTGTGTGACGTCACATGGATAAGAGACACCACTGTGTGATGTCACATGGATAAGGGACACCACTGTGTGACGTCACATGGATAAGGGGCACCACTGTGTGACGTCACATGGATAAGAGACACCACTGTGTGACGTCACATGGATAAGGGACACCACTGTGTGACTTCACATGAATAAGGGACACCACTGTGTGACATAACATGGATAAGGGACACCACTGTGTGACATAACATGGATAAGAGAAACCACTGTCTGACGTCACATGGATAAGGGACACCACTGTGTGACGTCACATGGATTAGAGACACCACTGTGTGATGTCACATGGATAAGGGACACCACTGTGTGACGTCACATGGATAAGGGGCACCACTGTGTGACGTCACATGGATAAGAGACACCACTGTGTGACGTCACATGGATAAGAGACACCACTGTGTGACGTCACATGAATAAAGGACACCACTGTGTGACGTAACACGGATAAGGGCCACCACTGTGTGACGTCACATGGATAAGGGACACCACTGTGTGACGTCACATGGATAAGGGACACCACTGTGTGACGTAACATGGATAAGGGACACCACTGTGTGACGTCACATGGATAAGGGACACCACTGTGTGACATCACATGGATAAGGGACACCACTGTGTGACGTCACATGGATAAATGTGTGACGTCACATGAATAAGCGTGACATCACATGGATAAGGGACACCCCTGTGTGACGTCACACGGATAAGGGACACCACTGTGTGGCATAACATGGATAAGGGACACCACTGTGTGACGTCACATGGATAAGGGACACCACTGTGTGACGTCACATGGATAAGGGACACCACTGTGTGACATCACATGGATAAGTGTCTGACGTCACATGGATAAGGGACACCACTGTGTGACGTCACATGGATAAGGAATACCACTGTGTGACATAACATGGATAAGGGACACCACTGTGTGACGTCACATGGATAAGGGACACCACTGTATGACGTCACATGGATAAGGGACACCACTGTGTTACGTCACATGGATAAGGGACACCACTGTGTGACGTCACATGGATAAGGGACACCACTGTGTTACGTCACATGGATAAGGGACACCACTGTGTGGCGTAACATGGATAGGGGACACCACTGTGTGACATCACATGGACAAGGGACACTACTGTGTGACATCACATGGATAAGGGACACCACTGTGTGACATCACATGGATAAGGGACACCACTGTGTTACGTCACATGGATAAGGTACACCACTGTGTGACGTCACATGGATAAGGGACACCACTGTGTGACATAACATGGATAAGGGACACCACTATGTGACATTACATGGATTAGAGAAACCACTGTGTGACGTAACATGGATAAGGGACACCACTGTGTGACGTCACATGGATAAGTGTGTGACGTCACATGGATAAGGGACACCACTTTGTGACGTCACATGGATAAGAGACACCACTGTGTGACGTCACATGGATAAGGGACACCACTGTATGACGTCACATGGATAAGAGACACCACTGTGTGACGTCACATGGATAAGGGACACCACTATGTGACTTCACATGGATAAGGGACACCACTGTGTGACGTAACACGGATAAGGGACACCACTGTGTGACGTCACATGGATAAGGGACACCACTGTGTGACATCACATGGATAAGGGACACCACTGTGTGGCGTAACATGGATAGGGGACACCACTGTGTGACATCACATGGATAAGGGACACCACTGTGTGACATCACATGGATAAGGGACACCACTGTGTGACTTCACATGAATAAGGGACACCACTGTGTTACGTCACATGGATAAGGTACACCACTGTGTGACATAACATGGATAAGGGACACCACTGTGTGACATAACATGGATAAGAGAAACCACTGTCTGACGTCACATGGATAAGGGACACCACTGTGTGACGTCACATGGATAAGAGACACCACTGTGTGATGTCACATGGATAAGGGACACCACTGTGTGACGTCACATGGATAAGGGGCACCACTGTGTGACGTCACATGGATAAGGGACACCACTGTGTGACGTCACATGGATAAGGGACACTATTGTGTGATGTAATATGAATGAGATGGCATTACTGTGTGGTGTAATTTGAATTGGGGATACAATTGTGTGTCCCCGCTCCTTCCTAGCAAGAACACTCCCCTTCAGCTCACGTCGTCTCTATTTCAAATATGGGGGGGTGGGGTCGCCAATGCTATTGCTGACACAGGGACCCAAAATGTCTAGTACAGCTCTGTGGATTTGGATTGCTATGGGTGAGGGGTGATGGGTATTGCTGGCTGCTGCTGTGATCTGTGCTGCTGGGAGAGGGGTGCTGGGAACTAGTGGCGGTGCTAGGGGGCACCAGACAAAATCCTGCCTAGGGCATCACATTGGTTAGGGTCGGCATTGAGTCATGGTATGGGATGATGTGTGTAAGGTCAGAATATGTGGCATCAAGAGGAGCTGATGAAGTAGCAAACTGCCTTCTGAAGGCCCTGGGGTGGATTGTAGAAGCACATTATCAAAATGTTATTTCATTTTCAGATTTGTGTGTTGGGCAAAACAAAAACTTCCTTGTTCTAGGACTTTGTTTATACCTTCTAGACAAAAAGTATTCTGACACCATTGAGCATCAATTCCTTCTACCTGGACATACCTTTATTTCATGTGACAGACTTCAGCATAATAGAAAAATTGAAGAGAAGAACGCAATCTGTTTACAACCATCAAAATGGGCAGTAAAGCGCCATTGCTCTGTCCCCCGCTGGGACACATCGATGCCGCTGGGTACACACATTGCATAGTGTGTACCCAGCTTTAAAAAAGCTACAGTAGGGTTCAACAATTAGTGAGTGAATAACATTCTGTGTACATTAAGCATTCTCACAATCCAAGTGGATTTTGCTGATCAAATACCCAAATGGACGAGAAATAACAGAAAAGTGACAAACATCGTCTCTTCCCATAACTTGTTGTCCTGTAAAAAATAAATTTTGTGGCATGTGACTGGTCTCACTGAGCGTTTATGAATAGATGTTTCTTATTTGCTCATTTAATGAATGTTCCATTTTAATAGTGTACAATGATTGGAGGAGATTTTATTGTTCTGATCTAGTGCAGGGGGTCTGCACTTCAGAGATAGGCAGGGGGTTTATCTAATAGGCTCTGATATTATGGAACCAGCAGTTATAAGGCAAGGCCAGCCTTGTGACTACTGATGGCTGCTTAAAATTTAGCAGTAAACTTGTTGATATCCTGACGTTATCTCAGAAGTTATTCCGTAACCTCTGAAATCATTTTATTTTGTCTTCTGTACCGTACCGCCAGGGTCGGATCTAGACCTTATGGCGCCCAGGGTGGAAAATAGGGGTGTGGCTTCATGGAGAAGGGGCGTGGTCAGTTATGCCCCCTGTAGCTGTGCCCTCAGTAGTTGTGCCCCCTGTAGCTGTGCCCACAGTAGTATTGCCCCCAGTACTGTGCCCCCCGTAGAGTTGTGTCCCCAGTAGTATTGCCCCCAGTACTGTGCCCCCTGTAGAGTTGTGCCCCCTAATTGCGCCGCTTACTAAAAATAAATAAATAAAAATAAATTAATACTTACAATCCCCGCTCCTGCTTCCCGACCGCTGCTGCCCTCCGTCTCCGGCCGCCGAACTATGGGAGAGACGTCATGACGTCTCTCTCATAGCACCGCATAGACACTAGAGGTCAATTATGACCTCTAGCTTCTATGTGCTGCTCCCACAATGCAGTGTGGTGCGCGATGACTTCATCGCACATCGCACAGCACCGCATCTACACAGCACCGGGTGGCACCAGTAGCGGATCTTGCAGCGGCGCCCTCCGGAAGGCGGCGCCCCGGGCAAAAATTCTGCTTGCCGTAGCAAGATCCACTACTGCGTACCGCCCGACCTGTATACATGGAAAATAAGTGTCACCTTCACCCTCCCATAATCCAAACCCACTCAGGTAACATGAGTCCTTCTTGGGAGAAATACCACCCACTTCCGTGGTGATCCAGGACTGCAGTGCTGAAAGTAGGACATTTGGCAGGCTAGTAGGCGGATGGGGGCCCCAAGTTAAATGAGTTGTAGAAAGTTTCCTAGTTACTCAGAAAATAAAAGTGCTTTCCCTGTAACGCAGAGATCAGTCTCAGACTTTCCTTGGCCGACGCACAAATACTGGAAAATCAATAAAAAATAAAAATAACAAGTGGAAAGTGCAGAGTGCAGCTGAGAGGGAATGCCGGGGGTGCAGCTGTCTGTTTCCATATTATCCTGGTGACGTGTAGCACTGACCTAGTGAAAGATGTATGCTCCTCTCATACACCTCCATGACACGGGTCACTGTATTACAAAGCATTCTCTTTCTGGAGTATTGACAAATGAACGCCGGAATCAGTCATTTCAGTGACCATTTGAACAATATGACAATATGCAAGCAATGGTAGCTGCTCAATCGTTCCTGGAGATAATTATATATCAGGTGCTAGAAAGGGGGGAGGGGTCACAAACAAACAGCTGTTTGTTTGTGACCCCTCCCCTTTTCTAGCACCTGATATATAGTTATCTCCAGGAATGATTGAGCAGCTACCATTGTTTGTTTGCATGTGTGAGAAGGCATTGAATGGGAGCAGCATTTGGAGTGCCAATGGGAGATCCTGGGGGTGGCTCCAAGGTAAGTTTGCCCTCTGTCTGGATGCGCTTTAGTATGAATTGTTATCATGAGACCTTACTGTAGATAAATCACATGGCCCTATGTGGGCATTGCTATTATGTAGTGTTAGGACTGCTGAAATCGGAGAAGCCTTGATGCGTCTCAGCAGCTAAACATGTCTTTGCAAATACATACGACCAATTCTCTGAAATTCTATTACCAGATAGGTTCAGGTATGGTTACAGATCATTTTTAGTGTGCTGGGGAAATACCAGGGCGGGAAAATGCACCTCCCCTCTCTGTCTGCAGTTGAAGAATATCTCAGCTTGTCCACACAGGATTGGTGTACTGCACAGAGCCACAGGGCCTACAGCCGCTTACCCCCTACTCCCAAATTCCCTGGTGTGTTCCATAAAATAGACAGGCCTGAAGGCGCACCCATGCCTTGGGTCACCTGGCAATGGGGAGGGGAAGAAGGGAGTTCCCTCCCCTTGTGTGAAGGTTACATGTCTCCTGACTCATTATTTCACAGTAATTTGGGGTGTGTCACAGACGAAGCCCGAATACAAAGAGGACAGGTAGAAATTAACACTGTATTCAAAAATGCAAGTGACATCATATGAAAATTACAAACTAGTGATTATACTTGTGTTCGGGGGCCATTAGAGATCAGTAATAGGCATTTATAGAACTTTACACAACACTGACACAATGCAAATAAAAACATGTGTGGCTATGCATAAAATGGAGACAATCACTTGTCACAGTCACACTGTAGGTTCTCAGACCCTCATACCTCACATGGTGCTGTCGATTCACTGTTTGACATGTCACCGCTGTCCAGTCATCTCAGGATGATCCTGTTGTTTTAGCCTTAGTATACTGTTCCTGCAGTTCAGGCTGCATAGGCACCACCATCTTGTTTGAGGTCAGCTGACACTATGGCAGCTATTCACAGAGACTTAATTATCACATGACTGCAGTGTCCAATCCTGGTGCAGAGTGCCCTATATAAACCATTCCCAGACACCTGCGCATTGCCAGTTCAATTTGTCTTCTAGCTCCTGACACTATGTTATCTACTATTGTTCCTACTCAGCACAATCTTCTAATCAGCCCAGTGACCAGCATTAATACCTCAGCAGCAGAATCCTCCTATAGTCTGCCTGCTATACTCAGGTCATTACTATTTGTTGCTTGCACAACACCCAAAGAACATTGGTGTAAGAACTGTGCAACGCCTGTCTGTATATAAGATGCCGAACACCCTAGCAACTGGCCCTGGCTCCGCCTAATGGGAGGTGTGGGGTGGGGGGGGATTGGTGGCAGGGGAAATGAGTTCCACCACCTCTCCTGGATCACACTGAAATATATACAGACATTTGAAAAGTGCCAGAACCACCCATTTCTCTGTTACCTTACAAATCAGTGACAATTATAATAATGAGGGAGACTCGGAGGGTTGCACAAACCTCCCAACTGTCCCGATTTTCGCGGGACAGTCCTCTTTTTTTGGGACTGTCTCGCTGTCCCTCCCGCGGGCCGCAGGGTCCCGCCGTGGGGAGGGGAAGTTGGAAGTCTCCTGTTACTTGCTGCCAGTGACGAATAGACACTGTGCGCATGCGCACAGCATCTATATACAGGTGACGGGGGGCATGCAAGCAGCTCACAGAGCGCTGGTCATGCCTCCTTCAGTGACGGCAAACGGGGGCGTGACTCGCAATCGAGGCATTGCTGTGAGGCCACGCCCCCTTTCAAACAGAGCACGCCCCTTATTTGGGACTCCCACTTCCATATGTTAAACTGTTGGGAGGTATGGGGTGGCATGATATGGAAACAGCAGCAATGTGTGCCGCATGCAACACAATCAATGTCTGGGCTTTAAGCACAATGGTGGAAAGAGCCATTCATTTTTTAATGAAAATATTTTAAGATTGATTTGTGGTCAAGGGCCCTCATTCCGAGTTTATCACTAGCTGCTTTCGGTCGCAGCGCGGCGATTAGTTGAAAAAGCGGCACTTCTGCGCATGTGTACGGGCCGCAGTACGCACGCACGAAGTACTTTCACACAAAACTATGCAGTTTTACACATGGACAAGCAATGCTTTTCTGTCGCTCTGTTGATCGGTGAGTGATTGACAGGAAGTGGGTGTTTCTGGGTGGTAACTGGCCGTGTTCAGGGAGTGTGCTAAAAAACGCAGGCGTGACAGATAAAAACGCAGGTGTGCCTGGGGAAACGGGGGAGTGGCTGGCCAAACGCAGGGCGTGTTTGTGACGTCAAAGCAGGAACTAAACTGAGTGAAGTGATCGCAAGGTAGGAGTAGGTTTTGAGCTGCTCAGAAACTGCATGAAATTTTTTATGCACAGTTCTGCTAACCTTTCGGTCGCATTTCTGCTAAGCTAAGATACACTCCCAGAGGGCGGCGGCCTAGCGTGTGCACTGCTGCTAAAAGCAGCTAGCGAGCGATCAACTCGGAATGAGGGCCAATGTTAATAAAGGCACGAATAACGTATTATATGAAGCCTGGGCCGTGCGTGATACCCCATATAATTTATTGCAGCTATTATCTGCCTCGGAATACATAAAAGTCTGAAATTTCAAACTGCAGCTGTTTCTGCCAGCGGGCGCAACTCTGTACGCACCAGAATATTTCTCGCTGTTACTGTTTATAGTTTATTGTGTCCTGCGCGCTGTGACAGTGACTCCTCCATACGCCGTTATTGCAGGGACTCTGCTGATTATCAGGATTGCAGTTCTGTCAGATGGTGCCAAACTATTTTCTTTTTAAAAGGACATACAGTATAGAGTTCACCTTTAGCTGATGTAAAATAAATCTTACACCAGTAGAATAGGATGAAGTTTAAAAAAATAAAAGCAATATAAAAATATATCTACCCATCTACCTCCCCTGCCGCTACATCCGTGTATGCATAGGGTAGACCATTGCAAGAAGGCCATAGAATCGTCACGGCAACATGCTTTCTATGGTTATGTAGTGCACATGCACAGTAGGGCACAGTGGCGCCCCCTGGAAGATAATGCACAGTGTGTTTGCAGTAGTGTGGACATCATAAGCCCTTGGATCAGTCGTAGGAAACAAGCAGGACGTGGTGGCCCCCATTGCAAACCCACCATTACAAGGAAGAAGTGACATCAGTAGTTACCAAACATCGGTCTCTGATGTCAATCTCTAGTATGGTCTGCGCACCAGTCTTTGGTCAGGCTCAGATGTCTAGAAGCAGAGCAGAGGAGAACACCAGTGAATGATCCAGTATAACACCATCACTGCATACTACAATGATGTGGGGTTTGTTCAGAGCCGGTCCTAACCAATATGGTGCCCCCTAGCACCACCGCTAGTTCCGCCTCTGGTCCTGCGCCACTTTCCCAGCACCATCACACCTCACCCATGGGTGTGGTTCATCAAATCGACAGTGTCTAGGTCGACAATGTTTAGGTCGACCACTATAGGTCGACAGTCACTAGGTCGACATGGATGGAAGGTCGACAGGGTTTCTAGGTCGACATGTGCTAGGTCGACAGGTCTAAAGGTCGACATGAGGATTTTTTTTTTTTGGTGTCGTTTTCTTCGTAGAGTGACCGGGATCCCAAATTAGTGCACCGCGTTCGCTCGCCATGCTTCGGGCATGGTGCCTTCGCTCCGCTACCGCTTCGCTCGGCACACTTTACCGTTCCAATCGTAGTCCACGTGGATCGTTAAGTATGAAAAAATTTAAAAAAAGAAAAAAAATGTGAAAAACCTAGCACATGTCGACCTAGAAACCCTGTCGACCTTCCTTCCATGTCGACATAGTGACTGTCGACCTATAGTGGTCGACCTAAACATTGTCGACCTAGACACTGTCGATCTTCAGACCGGATCCCCTCACCCATAGCAGTCCTCATTTTGGTGCTCCAACCCCCTATATTTTAAATAGGAACAGTGTGCACATTCAGCACGCAGCCCAAAAAGGGGCGTGTTCTTGCTGGGAAGGGGCATAGCCACACAATAGTGCCCCCTACTCAAATTACGCCACACAGTAGAACTTTATTCACATTTTATCATGCGATAGTGTCCCTTATTCACGTTACATCACACAGTAGTACCCCTTTACCTTATATACGTTATTCCTCACAGTAGAGCCCCTTATTCACATTACATCACACTGAATTGCTCCTTATTCACATTACACCACACCCTATTGCCCTTTATTCACATTACACCACACCGTAATACCACTTTACCTTATATATACGTTACTTCTTACAGTAGTGTCCCTTATTCACATTACACCACACCATATTGCTCTTTATTCGCATTAGACCACACAGTAGTGCCCTTTCTATATGTTACGCCACACAGTAGAGCACCTTATACACATAATGCTAAACATTAGTAATGCCTTTATACACACAATACCACACAGTAATGCCCCTTACACATATGCCGAACACTACTGCACAACCAACCCCTCCACCCCCGCACACAGCACTCACATGGCCGCTAACACTGTGAGCTCTGCATGGATACAGATGTGTCCACATACATCTTGCCTCAATACACCATGCAGCAGGAGATGCCTGGCGTGAGTCAGCTGGCAGCTCTGCTAACGTCGGGCACCTGTTTTGATGAAAATGCATCTTATTTGCATTACTATGGGACTAGGATGCACAAGCAGCTTCTGCTGATTATAATGATATGCAGCATGCCTATATTCTGTGTGCCACTGTGGCTGTATCTGCATACGAAAAGTGCACCTGTGGCATGAGCAGCCAGCTTTATCCAAGGCAGTCTGGTTAGAAATCCACAGTGCCAGACACCATAGGGCCTAATTCAGACCTGATCGCTGGGTTGCGTTTTGTGCTGCCCTGCGATCAGATAGACGCCGCCTACAGGGGGAGGGGAAAAGCGCTGTGCAACTGTGCAATCGCTTCTGTTGCAGAGCTGCACAAAAATCAGTTTGTGAAGTCTCTACGCAGCCCAGGACTTACTCATCCTGTACGATAGAATCCCACTGATCAGGGCCGGAGCTGACGTCAGAAACCCTCCCTGCAAACGCCTGAGCCCGCCTGCAGACACTCCCGGAAAACGGTCAGTTACCACCCACAAACGGCCTCTTCCTGTCAATCTCCTTGCGAATGCCTGTGCGATCGGAATTTTCGCACCATCCTGTCGCTGACCGCCGGTGCCTGTTGTGCGATGTGCTGGTGCGGTGTATACGCATGTGCAGTTTAGATCTGATCACCCACTGCGTGAAAACACACAGCAACGATCAGATCTGAATTAGGCCCATAGTCGGCTTTCAGCATCACACCTGGCAGTGCATAGGAAGGGGATCTGCTCAGGTGAATAATTTTACCTACCGGCAGTCAGAATACCGACAGTGGCATCTCGACGTGCGGGATCCCGACACCTACTAGGTAAGTATACTAAGCCTGATCTCCTAACTCCTCAGCCCCCCACAGCCTAACCCTCACTGGTGGTGCCTAAACCTCCCACCCCCCCACCCTGCAACCTAAACCTAACCCTCCCTCCCTCCCCACATCCTAACAACACAGCCTAACCCTCACTGGTGGTGCCTAAACCTACCCCCCCCCCTCCTGCAGCCTAAACCTAACCCTCCCCACATCATCCTAACCTCCCCCCCCCACAGCCTAACCCTCACTGGTGGTGCCTATACCTACCCCCCCCCCCCCCCCCCCCTGCAGCCTAAACCTAACCCTCCCTCCCCACAGCCTAACCCTCACTCATACTTGCCTACTCTTCCAGAAGCTGCGGGAGGCTCCCGTTTTTTTGGGTAGCCCCCCGCACCCCCGGAAGAGTAGGCAGGTCTCCCGCATCCTGCTTGCACCCTAGTGATACGGGCAGGATGGAGAGATACTCTCCTGAGTTTGCAGGTCCGTGGAGTGTGGAAGGGGTTCAAATGAAGTGAATCGTGTCATTTTAGCCCCTCCCCCTTCCCGCGGGCCCGCTAATCGCAGCGTTTTCAGGATGGGGGTGGGGCTTGATGATGTCACAGCCCACCCCCGCCCCCTGAAGTCTCTTGCAGCGTCTCCTCCCCGGGCATCTCCCGGAGAGGAGACATTAAAAATAGGTAAGTATGCCCTCACTGGTGGTGCCTAAACCTAACCCCCACTTCCTGCAGTCTAAACCTAATCCTCCCTCCCCACAGCCTATCCCTAACACCAGTGGCGTAACTAGGGGTCCGCCGCCACTGATTTCTGCTGGGAAGGACACGGAGGGTACAGCGCGCGTGTCTCCTGTGTGTCCCTCCTAGGTGTCTGTTTAATGAAGTGCCCGTTCGTGAGCTCTGATTGGCTCACGAACCGGCACTTCATTTGACAGACACGCCGCTGCCGCCGGAGACGCAGGAAGGACACACAGGAGAGGCGTGCGCTGTGCCCTCCGTGTCCTTCTTCCCAAAACTCACAGCACAGCAGCAGGGGAGCCCGGGAGGGGGGGGGGGGGGGGGGGGGGGTGTACCTGGCACCGGGGGAGCATATTTGGCACTGGGAGGGGGGGGGGGGGGAAGCATATTTGGCACTGGGGGGGAGCATATTTGGCACTGGGGGGGCATATTTAGCACTTGGGGGAGCATATTTGGCCCTGGGGGAGCATATTTGGCACTGGGGGGGCATATTTGGCACTGGGGGTATATGTGTACCTGGCATTGGGGGGGGGGGGGGGGGGGCGCATATTTGGCACTGGGGGTATATGTGTACCTGGCACTGAGGGGGCATATGGGGCACTGGGGGCATATGTGTACCTGGCACTGTTGGGGAATATCTGGCACTGGGGGCATATGTGGCACTGGGGGCATATGTGGCACTGGGAGCACAGCCCTAGCAACAAGCATTACCCCCTTGTTACAAGCACAACACCCAGCTCATGAAATCCCTGGCAACAAGCATTACCCCCTAGCAACGAGCATGACACCCAGTGCATGAAACCGCTGGCAATGAATATTACCACCTGGCAACAAGCTTGAAACCCAGCACATGATACCTCTGGCAATAAGCATAACACCTACCGCATGAAACCCCTGGCAACGAGCATGACACCCTGAGCATGAAAACGCCTGGCACCGTTCATAGAACCAAGAGCATGAAACCCCTGGCAATGAGCAGATAATTTAAAATTTATTAGAAGCCTTACTGTAGGGCTTAATGTGTAATGGGCATTGCGGTGTGTGGCATAATGTATCACGGACATTGCGGTGTGTGTCATAATGTGTCACAGGCATTACGGTGTGTGGCATACTATATCACGGGAATTGTGGTATGTGGTATAATGTCTCAGGGTCATTGCAGTGTGTGGCATAATGTATCACGGACATTGCAGTGTGTGGCATAATGTATCACGGGCATTGCGGTGTGTGTCATAATGTGTCACAGGCATTGTATGTGCTATAATGTATCAGGGGCATTGCAGTGTGTAGCATAATGTATAACGGGCATTGCGTGTATAATGTGTCACAGGCATTACGGTGTGTGGCATAATGTGTCGGGGGCATTATGGTGTGTGGCATATTGTGTCATGGGCATTATTGTGTGTGGCATATTGTCTAAGGGCCATTGCAGTATGTGGCATAATGTATACTGGGCATTACTATACGGAGGAAAAATGACGAATAATGTAAGGGGCATGAATCAGGATTATTTTTTCTCTAACGTCCTAGAGGATGCTGGGACTCCGTAAGGACCATGGGGAATAGACGGGCTCCGCAGGAGATAGGGCACTTTAAGAAAGCTTTGGATTCTTGGTGTGCACTGGCTCCTCCCTCTATGCCCCTCCTCCAGACCTCAGTTTTACACTGTGCCCAGAGCGAGATGGGTGCACTGCAGGGAGCTCCCCTGAGTTCTCTGCCTAGAAAGCATTTTTGTTTGGATTTTTTCTATATATTTTACAGGGAGCACTGCTGGCAGGGCCGGCTCCGGGGTTTGTGGCGCCCCGGGCGGCTTTAGGGGGCGTGGCTTTGTACAGGGGGCGTGGTCATTTACGCCCCCTGTACAGCTGAATTGATGTGCGGTGCGCGATGACGTCATCGCGCACCGCACAGCAAAAGTCCTCTCCACGAAGGGAAACTAGACGCGTAGCGTCTAGTTCCCTTCGTGGAGAGGACCTTTGCTGTGCGGTGCGCGATGACGTCATCGCGCACCGCACAGTAAAGGACCTCTCCAGCAAGGGAAACTAGACGCGTACGCGTCTAGTTTCCCTTCCCAGCGGTGGCGGCCGGGGGCAGCGGGCAGCGGGCAGCAGGGGGCACACACCAGCAGCGGATCTTGCCCTGGTGCGGCGCCCTCCGGAGGGCGCCCTGCGCCCTCCGGAAGGCGGCGCCCCGGGCAAAAGTACTGCTTGCCCGTGGCAAGATCCGCTACTGACTGCTGGCAACAGGTTCCCTGCATCGAGGGACTGAGGAGAGAGGGGCAGACCTACTTAAATGATAGGCTCTGCTTCCGCGGCTACTGGATACCATTAGCTCCAGAGGTGGTGAACACAGGTTCGTCCTGGGCGTTCACTCCCAGAGCCGCGCCGCCGTTCTCCTCACAGAGCCAGAAGAAACGAAGTCAGAAGACGTCTCAGGCGGCAGAAGCCTTCAGAGCTTCACTGAGGTAATGCACAGCACTGCACTGTGCGTCATTGCTCCACACACCTCACACACTCCGGTCACTGTAAGGGTGCAGGGGGGCCGCCCTGGGCAGCAATATAAACACCTCTCTTATGGCAAAAGACTATATACATGTACAAGTGGGCACTGTACATGTATATAAAAGAGCCCCCGCCATTTTTTAATAACTTTGAGCGGGACAGAAGCCTGCCGCCGAGGGGGCGGGGCTTCTCCCTCAGCACTCACCAGCGCCATTTTCTCTCCACAGCACCGCTGAGAGGAAGCTCTCCGGACTCTTCCCTGCTTTACACACGGTGAAAGGGGGTTTAATTACTACACAGCGCTACTGGGAAAAAGCATTCTGTGTTTCTTTCCAGAGGTATAGCGCTGGGGTGTGTGCTGGCATACTCTCTCTCTGTCTCTCCACAGGGCCTTAAAGGGGATACTGTCTTCAGAAAAGAGTTTCCCTGTGTGGGTGAAGTGTGTCGGTACGCGTGTGTCGACATGTTTGACGAGGAAGGCTCGCTTAATGTAGAGGGGGAGTGCTTGAATGTCAGGTCGCCGTCGGCAACGCCGACACCGGACTGGGTGGATATGCTGAATGTCTTAAATGCAAATGTAAATCTACTGCATAAAAGGTTAGACAAGGCTGAAGCTAGGGATCAGTCAGGTAGCCAGACCATGCCTGTCCCTGTGGCGCCAGGCCCGTCGGGGTCTCAGAAGCGCACCATATCCCAGATCGATTACACAGATACCGACACGGATACTGACTCTAGTGTCGACTATGAAGATGCAAAATTACAGCCGAAGGTGGCAAAAGGTATGATTATTGCCATTAAAGAGGTTTTGCATATTACTGAGGAACCCCCTGTCCCTGACACGAGGGTACACATGTATAAAGGGAAAAAGCCTGAGGTCACTTTTCCGTCCTCATTTGAGCTAAGTGAATTGTGCGAAAAGGCTTGGGAATCTCCAGATAGGAGACTGCAAGTTCCCAAAAGGATTCTTATGGCGTATCCCTTTCCACAAACGGATAGGATACGATGGGAATCTTCGCCTAAAGTAGACAAGGCGCTGACACGCTTATCCAAAAAGGTGGCACTGCCTTCTCAGGATACAGCTTCCCTCAAGGAACCGGCCGATCGCAGGCAGGAAATTACCATGAAGCACATTTACACTCATTCAGGTACTATTGTTAGACCGGTTATGGCGTCGGCCTGGGTTTGTAGTGCTGTCGTGGCATGGGCAGATTCCTTATCTACGGAGATTGACACCTTAGATAGGGATGCCATTTTAATGACCATAGAGCATATCAGAGATGCTGCCTTGTATATGAGAGATGCTCAAAGAGTAATTTGTTTATTAAGCTCCAGAATAAACGCTATGTCTATTTCTGCTAGGCGACTCTTGTGAACCCGACAGTGGACGGGAGACGCCGATTCAAAGCGGCATATGGAGTCCTTGCCTTACAAGGGGGAGGAGTTGTTTGGAGACGGCCTCTCGGACCTTGTCTCTACTGCTACGGCCGGTAAATCGAATTTTTTACCTTATGTTCCCCAACAGCATGCTAAGAAGGTACCCCATTATCAAATGCAGTCCTTTCGTTCCAATAAGAGCAAGAAGGTACGGGGATCGTCCTTTGTTGCCAGAGGTAAAGGCAAGGGAAAAAAGCTGCACACAGCTAGTTCCCAGGAGCAGAAGTCCTCCCCTACATCTGCAAAGTCCACCGCATGATGCTGGGGCTTCCCGGGGGGAGGCAGATCAAGTGGGGGCACATCTTCGGTTTTTCAGCCACGTCTGGGTTCACTCACAGGTGGATCCCTGGGCATTAGAGATTGTTTCTCAGGGATACAGACTAGAATTCGAAGACTTGTCTCCTCGCCGGTTTTTCAAATCGGCTCTGCCGACTTCCCCATCAGAGAGGGAGCTAGTGTTAGCCCCAATCCAAAAATTGTATATTCAACAGGTGATAGTCACAGTTCCTCATCTCCAACAAGGAGAGGGATATTACTCAACCCTGTTTGTGGTCCCGAAACCGGACGGTTCGGTCAGACCCATTTTAAATCTAAAATCCCTGAACCTGTACTTGAAGGATGCTTACCTTCATGTTCCGATATTCCCCCCTCACCAGGTGTTCCTGAGATTTGCAGTACAGGACTGTCACTACCAATTTCAGACGTTGCCGTTTGGGCTTTCCACGGCCCCGATAATTTTCACCAAGGTAATGGCGGAAATGATGGTGCTCCTGCGCAAGCAGGGTGTCACAATTATCCCATACTTGGACAATCTCCTCATAAAGGCGAGATCTCGGGAGAAGTTGCTGGACAGCGTGTCTCTGTCCATGAAGACGTTGCAAATGCACGGCTGGATTCTCAATATACCGAAGTCCCAGCTAGTCCCTACAACGCGTCTGACCTTTTTGGGCCTGATTCTAGACACAGACCAGAAAAAGTTTTTTCTTCCGATGGAAAAGGTTCAGGAGCTCATAGCCCTGGTCAGGAACCTATTAAAGCCAAAAAAGGTTTCAGTGCATCATTGCACACGGGTGCTGGGGAAGATGGTGGCTTCATACGAGGCCATCCCCTTCGGCAGGTTCCATGCGAGGACTTTTCAATGGGACCTCTTGGACAAGTGGTCTGGGTCCCATTTACAAATGGATCAGAGGATCACCCTGTCTCCCAGGACCAGGGTATCTCTCCTGTGGTGGCTGCACAGTGCTCACCTACTAGAGGGTCTCAGGTTCGGCATTCAGGACTGTGTCCTGGTGACCACGGACGCAAGCCTCCGAGGCTGGGGAGCAGTCACACTGGGAAGAAATTTCCAAGGTCTCTGGTCAAATCTAGAGACTTGTCTCCACATCAACGTCCTGGAGTTGAGGGCCATATACAACGCCCTACGTTAAGCGGAGGAATTGCTTTGGGAAAAACCGGTTCTGATTCAGTCAGACAATGTCACGGCAGTGGCTCATATAAACCGCCAAGGCGGAACAAGGAGCAGAGTGGCCATGGCAGAAGCGACCAGGATTATCATTCTACGCTGGGCGGAAGGCCATGTAAGCGCACTATCAGCAGTGTTCATCCCGGGGGTGGACAACTGGGAGGCCGACTTCCTCAGCAGGCACGACCTGCATCCGGGAGAGTGGGGACTTCATCAAGAAGTCTTCGCACAGATCACGGGTCGGTGGGGACTTCCTCAGATAGACATGATGGCATCCCATCTCAACAAAAAGCTAAAGCGGTATTGCGCCAGGTCAAGAGACCCTCAGGCGGTAGCGGTAGACGCTCTGGTGACACCTTGGGTGTTCAGGTCGGTCTATGTGTTTCCTCCTCTTCCTCTCATACCCAAGGTGTTGAGAATAATAAGAATAAGCAGGGTCAGAACAATTCTCATTGTTCCAGATTGGCCACGGAGGACTTGGTATCCGGAGCTGCAAGAGTTGCTCACAGAAGATCCGTGGCCTCTTCCTCTAAGGCAGGACCTACTGCAGCAGGGGCCCTGTCTGTTCCAAGACTTACCGCGGCTGCGTTTGACGGCATGGCGGTTGAACGCCGGATCCTAGCGGAAAAAGGGATTCCAGAGGAGGTCATTCCTACCCTGATCAAGGCTAGGAAGGACGTGACATCGAAACATTATCACCGTATATGGCGAAAATGTTTCTTGGTGTGAGGCCAGAGCTGCTCCTACGGAGGAGTTTCATTTGGGCCGTCTACTTCACTTCCTTCAAACAGGAGTGAATTTGGGCCTAAAATTAGGGTCCATAAAGGTCCAAATTTCGGCCTTATCCATTTTCTTTCAAAGAGAATTGGCCTCTCTTCCTGAAGTACAGACTTTTGTGAAGGGGGTGCTGCATATTCAGCCTCCTTTTGTACCTCCGGTGGCGCCTTGGGATCTTAACGTGGTATTACGTTTCCTCAAGTCACCTTGGTTTGAACCACTCAAAACAGTGGAGTTGAAATACCTCACGTGGAAAGTGGTCATGTTGTTGGCATTAGCTTCGGCAAGGCGTGTTTCAGAATTGGCGGCTTTATCACATAAAAGCACATACTTGGTTTTTCACGTGGAGAGGGCAGAGTTGAGGACTCGTCCTCAATTTCTGCCAAAAGTGGTCTCATCTTTTCATATGAACCAACCTACTGTCGTGCCTGTGGCTACACGGGACTTGGAGGATTCCGAGTCCCTGGATGTGGTCAGGGCTTTGAAGATTTATGTGACCAGAACAGCTAGGATCAGGAAGACTGAAGCTCTGTTTGTTCTGTATGCAGCCAACAAGGTTGGCGCTCCTACTTCAAAGCAGACTATTGCTCGCTGGATCTGTAACACGATTCAGCAGGCGCATTCTACGGCAGGATTGCCATTGCCTAAATCGGTTAAGGCCCATTCCACTAGGAAGGTGGGCTCTTCCTGGGCGGCTGCCCGAGGGGTCTCGGCATTACAGTTGTGCCGAGCAGCTACTTGGTCGGGGTCAAACACCTTTGCAAAGTTCTATAAGTTTGATACCCTGGCTGAGGAGGACCTTCTTTTTGCTCAATCGGTGCTGCAGAGTCATCCGCACTCTCCCGCCCGTTTGGGAGCTTTAGTATAATCCCCATGGTCCTTACGGAGTCCCAGCATCCTCTAGGACGTTAGAGAAAATAAGATTTTACTTACCGGTAAATCTATTTCTCGTAGTCCGTAGAGGATGCTGGGCGCCTGTCCCAAGTGCGGACTTCTTCTGCAAGACTTGTATATAGTTATTGCTTACATAAGGGTTATGTTATACTTTTATCGGTTGAACCATGGCTATGTTGTTGTTCATACTGTTAACTGGGTAAGTTTATCACAAGTTATACGGTGTGATTGGTGTGGCTGGTATGAATCTCGCCCTTAGATTTACAAAAATCCTTCCTCGTACTGTCCATCTCCTCTGGGCACAGTTTCCCTAACTGAGGTCTGGAGGAGGGGCATAGAGGGAGGAGCCAGTGCACACCCAGAATCCAAAGCTTTCTTAAAGTGCCCTATCTCCTGCGGAGCCCGTCTATTCCCCATGGTCCTTACGGAGTCCCAGCATCCTCTACGGACTACGAGAAATAGATTTACCGGTAAGTAAAATCTTATTTTTTCCTGTGGTGGCCAACGTCTGGGCGTGCAGGTTGCAAAACTGGGGTATAAGGTAGTCTTTTCCTGCAATGCCACACCCCTTTATGCAAAGCCGCTCCCATTCCAGCAAGACAACGCCCCTGTTTTGCGGCACGCGCCAAAGGCGAGCACAGATTCACCCCTTTACTCGTACCAATTATGGGGGGAAGGGGTGCCAGAGAATTTTTTGGCTTGGTGGAGAAAAATTTCTAGTTACGCCACTGCCTACCCCCCCCCCCCCCCCCAGCCTAACCCTAAGGGACCCCCTTCATACTTACGTTTGGGATGCGGCGTCGGCACTGTGATCGATATCCGGATCCCGGCGTCAGTATTACAACTGCCGGAATCCCGAACGCTTGACTTCCCTTAACACAATGGGGAGAATAATTAGCTCCACCTGTGGATCATTTAAAAAGTGTCAGCCAATAAGGAATACACCTGTGTATCAGCAAGGAGATCTGGAAAACATGCACTGCTAGGGGTCCCTGAATACTGGAAACAATGGTCTAAAAGACAAATGTTGTCCCTTTAATAATCACCAGACCCTTCAGCAAGGTCGCCTTTGAATTTGCAGCATTAAGATTTAGCACTTTTTATTTGTTGCCCCCGGAAACAGCTGTCGGAGAACATGGCTGGCTGTAAACCCCCTATGTTTCATGTGTGTTAACCCTTTCTCTGCTGCAGCGCCTGTGCAGATTGGGGTAGCAGTAGCGGTGACATAAGATCCTGTCTGGGACTGTGATGCTGAGTGGAATTCCAGAATACATTGTTATCTAGCTCACACTCCCCCGGTATTAGGAAGGGATCCAGAGGCCGATCAGCAGCTATTTTCAGACCTCTGATTTCAGAGATGTTCCTTCTCATCCATCATCACCCTGGAGAAGTCCTTTCTGGGGAATTTAAAGAGTCCAGGAGGCTGTGCAGAGCCTGCAGTCCCTGAGATACCAGTAGAGAGACAGCCCAGGAGCTGGTGAGTGACCGCTTACTGCCATGTGTGCCAATATCTCAGGCTGGGGTCTTATTCTTGTTATTAGAACTTGTGTTACCTCTGGGTATAACTGACTTTGGGGTTTATGTACTAAGCATTGGAGAGAGATAAAGTGGCGGAGATAAACTACAGTCAATCAGCTCCTTTCTGCAATGTTACAGGCTGGGTTTGAAAAATGACAGTTAGGAGCTGATTGGCTGGTACTTTATCTCTCCTCCACTTTATCTCACCCCAAGGCTTAGTACATAGAGCCCTGTATATGTTACTGTAGTCACAGACACCCCTAATTATATCTCCCTATGTCTGAGCTGGTATTGGAGTCCAAGAATAAATGTCATCAGTTCTGGTACAGAAATTGTTCCTTATTCTAGATCAGTAGTTCTCAAACTCGGTCCTCAGGACCCCACACGGTTTACGTTTTCCATGTCACCCAGCAGCTGCACTGTGTGTCAACAACTGTCACATTTTAAAAATCTACAGGTGACCTGCAAAACATGAACCGTGTGGGGTCCTGAGGACCGAGTTTGAGAACCTGTACGATAGATAATACAGTAGGTCACTCCATTGTGTTCTATATAGTAAGAGTTGTTATTGATACAGCAAAGTTCTACGTCTCATGCGCCTACAAGAAAGCTTATCTTCATTTTCATGTATTATCTGTAAACTGTCAGGAGGAAAGCTGCACCTGTGACTACCATCTCTGCCTCTACTACTACTGAAATGTAACAGTGGAGGATAATTGCAGCAATACGGGTAACAGGTATACGTTATACTGTGGGACTATTCATATTGGCCTGGCTACCTGCTCATCGTCACCGATATCCACATCTCACACCAGACAGTACTACCATATAATAGTATTTATAATAGAGTAGTTTCACACAGGGTCTAGCGAAGCTTTTCAGTCGCACTGCTGGCCGCAGAGTGATTGACAGGAAGAGGGCGTTTCTGGGTGGCAGCTGACCGTTTTCAGGGAGTGTTCGGAAAAACGCAAGCGTGCCAGGAAAAACGCAGGCGTGGCTGGGCGAACGCAGGGCGTGTTAGTGACGTCAAAACAGGAACTGAATGGTCTGAAGTGATCGCAAGCGCTGAGTAGGTCTGGAGCTACTCTGAAACTGCACAAAATTATTTTGTAGCCGCTCTGCGATCCTTTCGTTCGCACTTCTGCTAAGCTAAAATACACTCCCAGTGGGAGGCGACTTAGCGTTTGCACGGCTGCTAAAAACTGCTAGCGAGCTATCAATTCGGAATGACCCCCTATATGCATGAAGCACAATATGTATAATATAGTAATGAAGGCGATGTAAATGTGGAACCCTTGTGGCACCATATAAATAATGGATGGACCTTTGTCAGGTCACAGATACCAGGCTCATTGGTGAGGTCAGTTCTCTATAGCACAAACTAGTTTTGTAGTGGCTCAGTGAGACAGAGCGCACTCAGCTTTCTGACAGCCCAGAGACATCATAAACTTGGTTCTGTAATTACTCAGTGATATAGTGATTCTTTAGTGTAATGGCTCAGTGGTGTTACTCTTGTGTCGGCTCAGTACTGCTGTGAATGTACGTAGGTTTAGGGCCAAAATAAACTTTGTTCTGTGCTGGTTCAGTGACATAGAGAACTTCATTTTGTCATGGTTCAGTGATACAGTGAACGTCGTTTTGAGATCCCCCATTTGTTCAGTGACAGTAAATGTACTGTTCTAATGGCTCAGTGAGATAGGTAAACAGCTTAGCGATGGCTCAGTGATGTAGTGAGCTTAGTTACACACTGAACTTTGTTTTGTAATAGCTCAGTGACACAGACAAGATGGTTTTGCAGTGGCTTAGTGATGTGATGGTTCAGTAACACTGTGCACATATTTCTCTGTATACGGCAATAAGTATTATTATTATTATTATTTTTTAAGATTAAAAAAAAATTATTTATAGCAGTGATTACGGGAGAATTTATCAAGGTTTGGAGAGAGATAAAGTGGTGAGGTATAAGCTACCGACCAATCAGCTCTTGTAATTTTTCAAACACAGTCTGTAATAGGTGTGATACGTAAATATGTAAATCACCGACCGCGGCATCCAGACTTTTCAGAACATCAGGGGACGGGGTAATTAATTTACGCCTCCCCTGCCGTCTACTCTAACCCACCTGGGGCTTTGGCTAGGGCTTAGACTCGTAGGGGGTCTGGGGGTCCGCTACAGTTAACCCTAACACCCCGTCTTGGGTCCTAACCCTCACCCCAATACTTACCCTCAGGATGTCGGCGGTCAGTGTTCCGCTGGCCTGTAACATGTCACATAGGAGCTGACTGTTCCCCCTGTAACATGTCACTTAGGAGCTGATTGGCAGGTACTTTATCTCTCTCTAAGGGTTAGTAAATAGACTCTTGTCTCTCTCCACTTTATCTCTCTCCAATGCTTAGTAAATAGACTCCTAAATTCCATGATCTCTCTCTTTCTGCTATAAGTCATTATACTACAATGCTTCGAGTGGTGACAAAAACATTGTCACCTAAGTAAACCCTCCATGAAAAGTAATTATACAGCTAAAAGGGAAATAAATATATATATATATATATATATATATATATACACACACATACACACAGTATATATATATTGAACATAAATGCTAGGTACTGTGAAAGGGAATGCTTCTCTGATTGGACTGTATTACAAGTTGTGGGGTTACAGTTGGGAGTGAGGATATAGCAGAGGGTGTGACCCAGGACTTTACCTTCTAGAAAGCTTGCTCAGGTGAAGCCTGTGTATATCTCTGTAGACTTGCAATTACATGGAGGATGGATAGCTTGTAGCATATCAGAAATCAGGATTTCCTGCAGTAAACTTGCTGCATACAAGTACAGGTAATACCTGACGGGTGCACAATGCGGTTGGTGCAGCTAGGCCGGAGGTGGTTACCTTTTTCCTCAACTGAAAGGGAGAGACTCCAATAGAGCTTTATTCCTAACCTTCTTAATAAGACTAGACTACAAAACACAATAATATACCCACATCTCCCACTCTGGGGGTTATTAAGCACACCAGAAGCCAGCCATAAGGTGCCTTTCACATATCACCCTCCAAATTGGCTTCTAAGTAGCAATTGTAGTCTCCTCCACTCAATCACCAACGCGTTTCGACCTAAGTCTTTATCATGGTGATCGCCAGCTATGGGACAGACGTTACTATTTGTGCAGCTGTTGTGTAAACTAGAGGTTCTCAAACTCTGTGCTTAGTATCCCAATCAGTTAATGTCTGGGAAATGTGACAGTTGGTAACACACCGGAACCCCTGCTGGTGGCCTGGGTAATGGGCAATGGGTAACCAACCCGAGCATCTGCTGGGGGTCTGGGAAATGTAGCAGTTGGTAAGGCTACGGCCACACATAGCTGCCAAGCGGGTCCCGTTTAGCCGCTATGTGTGGTCGTAGCCTTACCAACTGCTACATTTAGCGGGACCCGCTTGGCCGCAAGGAGAGTGCACATGTGCGGCAGTCCCGCCGCCGCATCATCATGCTGCGGGTGGGCCGGACTGCAGGACAACGGGATTTCAATGTGAATACATACATTTCAATGCATGTTTTCACACAGTGCAGCTGTGCCCGCAGAACAGGATCCATGTGAATACAGAACCCTCCTCCCGGCCAAGCGGGGTCTCGTTCAGCGGGACCCACTTGGCCGCTATGTGTGGCCTTAGCCTAACACACCTGTGCACCTGCTGGTGGCCTGAGTAATGGGCAATGGGTAACAAACCTGAGAACCTGCTGGTAGTCTTGGAAATGTGGCAGTTGGTAACACACCTGTTTACCTGTTGGGGTCTGGGAAATGTGACAGTTGGTGACACGCCTGTGCCCCTGCTGAGGGTCTGGGAAATGTGGCACTTGGTAACACACTGGTGCCCTTGCTGGGGGACTGGGAAATGTGGCAGTTGGTAACACACCTGTGGACCTGCTGGGGTTCTGGGAAATGTGGCAGTTGGTAATACACCTGTGCACCTGCTGGACATCTGGGAAATGTGGCAGTTGGTACCACACCTGTGCACCTGTTGGGGGTCTGGGAAAGGTGGCAGTTGGTACTACACCTATGCACCTGCTGAGGGTCTGGGAAATGTGGCAGTTGGTACTACATCTTTGCACCTGCTGAAGGTCTGGGAAATGTGGCAGTTGGTACCACACCTGTGCACCTGCTGGAGGTCTGGGAAATGTGGAAGTTGGTACTACACCTATGCACCTGCTGAGGGTCTGGGAAATGTGGCAGTTGGTACCACACCTGTGCAATTTTATGTGGTCTGGAAATGTGGCAGTTGGTACTACACCTATGCATCTATTTGGGGTCTTGGAAATGTGGCAGTTAGTAGTACACCTATGCACCTGCTGAGGGTCTGGGAAATGTGGCAGTTGGTAACACACCTGTGGCCCTGCTGGTGGTCTGGGAAATGTGGCAGTTGGTAATACACCTGTGCACCTGCTGGACATCGGGGAAATGTGGCAGTTGGTACCACACCTGTGCACCTGTTGGGGGTCTGGGAAAGGTGGCAGTTGGTACTACACCTATGCACCTGCTGAGGGTCCGGGAAATGTGACAGTTGGTACTACATCTTTGCACCTGTTGGGAGTCTGGGAAATGTGGCAGTTGGTAACACACCTATGCACCTGTTGGGGGTCCGGGAAATGTGGCAGTTGGTAACACACCTGTGGCCCTGCTGGTGGTCTGGGAAATGTGGCAATTGGTAACAAACCTGTGCCCCTGCTGGCGGTCTGGGAAATGTTGCAGTTGGTAACACACCTGTGGCCTTGCTGGTGGTCTGGGAAATGTGGCAGCTGGTAACACACCTCTGCATTTGCTGGGTGTCTGGGAAATGTGGCAGTTGGTAACACACCTGTGCCCCTGCTGGAGGTCTGGGAAATGTGGCAGTTGGTAACACACCTATGCACCTGTTGTGGGTCTGGGAAATGTGGCAGTTGGTACCACACCTGTGCCCCTGCAGGGGGTCTGGGAAATGTGGCAATTGGTAACAAACCTGTGCCCCTGCTGGGGGTCTGGGAAATGTTGCAGTTGGTAAAACACCTGTGTCCCTGCTGGGGGTCTGGGAAATGTCGCAGTTGGTAACACACCTGTGCCCCTGCTGGGGTTCTGAAAAATGTGGCAGTTGGTAATACACCTGCTGGAGGTCTGGGAAATGTGGCAGCTGGTATGACACCTGTGCACCTGTTGGGGGTCTGGGAAATGTGGCAGTTGGTACCACACCTGTGCACTTGTATGGGGTCTGGGAAATGTGGCAGTTGGTACTACACTTATGCACTTGCTGGGAGTTTGGGAAATGTGGCAGTTGGTAACACGCCTATGCCCCTGCTGGTGGCCTGGGAAATGTGGCAGTTGGTAACACACCTTTGCACCTGCTGGGGTGCTGGGAAATGTGGCAGTTGGTAACACACCTCTGCACCTGCTTGGGGTCTGGGAAATGTGGCAGTTGGTAACACACCTGTGCCCCTGCAGGGGTGCTGGGAAATGTGGCAGTTGGTAACACACCTATGCACCTGTTGGGGGTCTGGGAAATATGGCAGTTGGTACCACTCCTGTGCCCCTGCAGGGGGTCTGAGAAATGTGGCAATTGGTAACAAACCTGTGCCCCTGCTGGGGATCTGGGAAATGTAGCAGTTGGTAACACACCTGTGCACCTGCTGGTGGTCTGGGAAATGTGACAGTTGATAATACACCTGCTGGGGGTCTGGGAAATGTGGCAGCTGGTATGACACCTGTGCACCTATTGGGAGTCTTGGGAAATGTGGCAGTTGGTACCACACCTGTGCATTTGTATGGAGTCTGGGAAATGTGGCAGTTGGTACTACACTTATGCACTTGCTGGGGGTCTGGGAAATGTCGCAGTTGGTAACACACCTGTGCCCCTGCTGGTGGCCTGGGAAATGTGGCAGTTGGTAACACACCTCTGCACCTGCTGGGGGTCTGGGAAATGTGGCAGTTGGTAACACACCTGTGGCCCTGCTGGAGGTCTGGGAAATGTGGCAGTTAGTAACACACCTATGCACCTGTTGGGGATCTGGGAAATGTGGCAATTGGTACCACACCTGTGCCCCTGCAGGGGGTCTGGGAAATGTGGCAATTGGTAATACACCTATTCACCTGTTGGGGGTCTGGGAAATGTGGAAGTTGGTAACACACCTCTGCACCTGCTAGGGGTCTGGGAAATGTGGCAGTTGGTAACACACCTGTGGCCCTGCTGGAGGTCTGGGAAATGTGGCAGTTAGTAATACACCTATGCACCTGTTGGGGGTCTGGGAAATGTGGCAGTTGGTACCACACCTGTGCCGCTGCAGGGGGTCTGGGAAATGTGGCAATTGGTAACACACCTATTCACCTGTTGGGGGTCTGGGAAATGTGGAAGTTGGTAACACACCTCTGCACCTGCTAGGGGTCTGGGAAATGTGGCAGTTGGTAACACACCTCTGCACCTGTTAGGGGTCTGGGAAATGTGGCAGTTGGTAACACACCTCTGCACCTGCTAGGGGTCTGGGAAATGTGGCAGTTGGTACCACACCTGTGCCCCTGCAGGGGGTCTGGGAAATGTGGCAATTGGTAACACACCTATTCACCTGTTGGGGGTCTGGGAAATGTGGAAGTTGGTAACACACCTCTGCACCTGCTAGGGGTCTGGGAAATGTGGCAGTTGGTAACACACCTCTGCACCTGCTGGTGGCCTGGGAAATGTGGCAGTTGGTAACACACCTCTGCACCTGCTGGGGGTCTGGGAAATGTGGCAGTCGGTAACACACCTGTGCCCCTGCTGGAGATCTGGGAAATGTGGCAGTTGGTAACACACCTGTGCACCTGTTGGGGTTCCGGGAAAATGTGATCTGTTAAGTATCCCGAGAACAGAAAATGAGAAACATGGATCTAATCTATAAAATAACTTTTACCCTTCATGCGCTTTACGATTCCACCTCTGCTGAGAGTCCCTCCCGTGAATCAAATTCTCCTGTTGTTTAATATAAATTTGCATGCCTCCTGCTGCCGTCCATTCATTGGTGTCAATCAGCAATAATAATCCCTGTGTTTTCTTCCAGACCTATAATTTGGACAATGCCGAATTTAGGTGGCGGTGCCAAGTGTGGGGCTTGTGAGAAGACTGTTTACCATGCTGAGGAGATCCAGTGTAACGGACGGAGCTTCCACAAGACGTGTTTTACATGCAGTAAGTATATACCACATGCAGAACAAGTGATTCCCCGTCCACAGCAACCCTATTGTGTTATATGCAGCAATGAGGGGTTCTAACACTTCTATGAAGTTAAGATTATGGGGCAGATTTATCAAAGGAAGACTATTCCTAAAGGTTATTTTGTAGGATTTAGGGTTCATCCCTATAGACAGCCTGTGCTGACCATTGGTAGGGCACTAATGCCACAAATTTATAGAAAAACACTGACTGCACAATCTTAGCAAAGAAAGGTTCTGTAATTTATAGCAACCAATCAGATTATGCCATTTGTCTAGATCAAATCCAGCAAATGAATGGACTGTATGAAAAGGGGGTGGAGCTTGCCAGTAGGATAATGCAGTTGCCCCTTACCGGCGTATTAGGGTTGGGGTCCCAACTTTTAGAGATTTGTCCCAGGAATGTTTTGTTCCTGGCAAGGACCCTATATTTCTCTATTGTCCAACCACTCAGTACAATTCCTGTATATTTACTGAAACGTTCACTAGCTGTTTTATCCCATAGTCTATACATCGACGTCAGATGTGTTGTATGATGCAACAAATGTTCTTCAATGATGGTGGCGGTCTGAGCCCACAATTTGTGCTGTCTGGAATACATGATGAGGCTTTCTCACACAACAGTTTCCATCCACAAACATGCATATCAATTGGTGGTTCTAGATAACTGCACTAATATACCTTACGCGTTTCACCTACACTTATTACCAGAGGTGGTGGAAGCATCATCGGTGCCAACTTCAGGGACTTCATAGGTAGGAAGCTGCCGGCTGCTGCTTCTCCATGCCATTGCTAGGCGGAAACTTATGGTCACCCGCCAACCTTAGCCCAGTTTAAAGTGTCCAATAATGTCCCGTAAACTTCCTGTGGCTATTAACCTTTTGCTATTTTTCTCGAATAATGCTTTACGAACCTCATAGTAACATAAGATAATCAGGGGTTAAAGCGGGCAGGAATGGGCAGAATTTTTGGGGAGTTATGGAGTAGTCGCTGGCTGTGCGGTTCCTGCCCCCCCAGGCTGTAATATGCCCCGCGTTGGTACAAAATTCCTTTGATAGGGGCAGATTTATTAAGTGATAATCTTGTTATCACTCATTACAAATGATATATAGTACTCCAGCCAATCAGCTCATACCTGTCACGTGTTTGAAAAACGTCAGGAGCTGATTGGCTGGAGCACGATTTATTATTTATAACGAGTGATAACAAGAATATCACTCATTGTTAAATCTGCCCCTTAGTGTCTGTATGACCGCACACAACAGCATCATCTAGGCAATTCTCTTGGCTGAAACGTTGATCTTCACCCCTTCTCTAGGACCACTTTAAGCCCTGATTATACTCCCGCCTTACACTGAGACACAATAACCACCCACTGGGACCTGGCTGTCCACTCCCCTTTGTGTATCACAACTGAGCGACACTTTTGGCAGCCCCCATCTCTCGTGTGCCTCCAGGCCTTGGTGTACATGTGGGTGTGGGACCTTGCTGGTGTGACATGACAGCTCCCAGCAATGGTCTGACAATATCACTTCAGTAGCTTTCCTCTCCATCTGTTGCAGCAAACAGTCCCGGAGTTTCCAGGAATAAGCGGGCTTATCTGTCAGAGTTTCCATCCCTCCAGCTCCAGGCTGGCACGGGGGTCTGATAGCCGATGAGTCACAATGAGCGCTGCTTGTGAGACACAAATAACGGATGACCTGTTAGATTCCCATTATCTCCAGAGCGCTGCGTGGCCAGAATAATATAACAGGCGTGAAGCTGCCAACCGACTTCATTTTCTCATACAGCTTTACGGCTAAAACAATGCAATAAGATTAAGGGGTGTCGATCATTAGGTCGACAGGGTCAGTAGGTCGGCAGTGAAAAGGTAGACACCTGAAAAGGTCGACGGGTAGAAAAGGTTGGCACAGTAAAAAGGTCAACATGGAAATGGTCAACACAAAGGTCGGCACAGGTTTTTTTTTTTTTTTTTTTTAGCATTTTTTAATGTTTTTTTGTATGTTTAACCACACATGACCCCAATTAGGTGCCGCATCCCCTAGCACGGCGAACTTTGGTCAAGGTGCCTCTCTCTACTCTGCACAGGTTACTATTCCTAATCATAATGCATATGGATGGTAAATTATGAAAATGTAAAAAAAAAGACAAGTAGGAGGATATGGCATCCCAAGAACTAACAATTAAGCTACAGAAACATGCAGCAGGAAAATGAGAGAATTTACAAATGGGTCCTATCTTGACCTTTAATAGGATTAACTGAGACTGGCCAGTTGGACTTAATCCCCTGCTGTATTGTTCTCTGTATTGTATTGCAGCTAAGAACAATAGATGAAGGGTTTATGTTAATAAACCATGTTGTGCCTAGGCGCAGCAAACTAGTCAAGATAACCGTGGACCCATCTGTACATAGCTCACGAGCGACATATAGGACACATCCGTGCAGAGCTGTATGCATGGTGAGATGCATCCGCTTCCGCATGTGTAGCCTATGCGTTTGGTTTGTGGCAAGTTATCTTCATCAGGGGACACTTGTACCTCTGGGTGCCCACTGAGTCTGGTGCCATAGTATCCCAGGCCAACCTGACGCAGCAACAACGCAGGGGGAAGGAATCTGTAAATAATGGGTTTAATGCTCTTTAACATCTATCATGCAGACTGTAAAATATATATCTGTGACTTGTTGAGGTTTGCCATTTCCTTTACCTGCCCCTGAGAACAAGGCGAGCAGGTGCCCCTGGTATATGCCCCGGGATCTGCACCCCGTGTGCCATCTGTACGGTATGTTTTGCAGTGGTCTGCAGGAAGGCCCTGGACAGCACTACGGTGGCGGCTCATGAATCAGAGATCTACTGCAAATCTTGCTATGGGAGGAAGTACGGCCCAAAGGGTTATGGATATGGACAAGGTGCCGGGTGTCTCAGCACAGACACAGGGGAGAGATTTGGCATTGAAGTGGCCCAGTGAGTATGGTTGCCCTAGCTCTCCTTATATGCAGTGTACTAGGAGTTGTCTCCACTTATATACGGGTGTGTAGCCTTTCTGGGGAGTCTGGGTAATTATCTGCCAATCGCATAATCAGTCCAGCCAAGCACTCACAAGTGAGAGCTGCCACCTGCACTCAGGTGATTGCTGGACATAAATATTGACTACAACTGAATTCTAAGGAATGTTACGGAAGATTGTGCGCATTACTGTGTGTCTCCCAAGATGCCAATGCAGCTACTTATCCTGGGCGCAAAGGAAATACATTTTCCCAGTCCACCCACCCCCAAAATGTAGCAGCGGTCATGGTGTCTACAGTGTATAATGGTATCAGCAGTCATGGTGTCTACAGTGTATAATGGTATCAGCAGTCATGGTGTCTATGGCGTATAATGGTAGCAGCAGTCATGGTGTCTACGATGTATAGTGGTAGCAGCAGTCATGGTGTCTATGGCGTATAATGGTAGCAGCAGTCATGGTGTCTACGATGTATAGTGGTAGCAGCAGTCATGGTGTCTATGGCGTATAATGGTAGCAGCAGTCATGGTGTCTACGGTGTATAATGCTAGCAGCGGTCATGGTGTCTACAGTGTATAATGGTATCAGCAGTCATGGTGTCTATGGCGTATAATGGTAGCAGCGGTCATGGTGTCTACAGCGTATAATGGTAGCAGCGTGTCATGGTGTCTACGATGTATATTGGTAGCAGCAGTCATGTCGTCTAAGGTGTATAATGCTAGTAGCGGTCATGGTGTCTATGGTGTATAATGGTGTCTACGGTGTGTAATGGTGTCTACAGTGTATAATGCTAGCAGCGGTCATGGTGTCTACAGTGTATAATGGTAGCAACGGTCATGGTGTCTACAGGGTATAATGCTAGCAGCGGTCATGGTGTCTATAGTGTATAATGGTAGCAGCGGTCATGGTGTCTATAGTGTATAATGGTAGCAGCGGTCATGGTGTCTACAGTGTATAATGGTAGCAGCAGTCATGGTGTCTGATGTTTTCACAGAACCCACCCAGCCCGGGGCTCACCCACCACCACGCACACCTCCAAGTTCTCACAGAAGATCGGATCCACAGATAAATGCCTGAGGTGTGGTAAATCGGTCTACGCTGCCGAGAAGGTGATGGGCGGTGGCAGGGTAAGTCTCCGCACCACATGTTCTCTTATAATAACCATTAGCACAGTAATCACACAGGTGTCTCCACCTGGATAACAAACCTCACCCCATATATCCTGAGACACCAGGCGAACAATCTCATTCCAACAATGGTATGGCATATTGGGCAAGAGAGAGAAGATATACGGTTCTCGGTAAATGAATCAAAACTTTTAAAAGGTGGAGAAGAGGCCAAGTGGTAAAGTCGCCCATAGAAACCAATCTGCTTCTAGCTAGCATTTATACATTCTATAAAATTACAGGAAGTTGCCAATTAGTTGCCATGGGCAACTTCTCCACTCTTTGCTACATCCCCCTGTAAGTGATTGCTGGATACCCTCATTGCTCAGATGACACTGACTGGAACAACGTGATTTTCCCACAGCCCTGGCATAAAACCTGTTTCCGGTGCGCAATCTGCGGGAAGAGCCTGGACTCCACCACAGTGACCGAGAAGGACGGAGAGATCTACTGCAAAGGTCCGAGAGGGATCTGTGCCGAAAATGGTTTTATTTATTATAGTCTAGTTATTGCAGTTTGCATGGTATAAAAGTACAGGCCGGTGAGGGAGACGGGTATAGGTAATAAATACAGCCTCGGAGGTAAGCAGCCACCATAAACAGGGATTGTCAGGCCCACAATAATACAATAAAGAACAATAGTATTGACTGGATAGAACAATTGGTAGATAAAAAATATAGCACATTAAATATAGAACAGTGTTAAAAACCGTCATTGGCAATAATGTTAAAATTGGATGGCAAATACCAGAAACACCCTGGATACATTGTAACATTTAAACTTCAAAGAAGTACTGGTAAGCATTTATGTCCATTCCTATAGTGCCACCTACTGGTAAAGGCTTGGAAGTCCATGAAAATTGGACCCTTTATCCCACAGTCAGCAAGTCCAGAAAAGGTATATTTACCAAAGTCCACGTTAGAGGGTGTATCTCCTGAAGGGTAAATCCCTTACTTGTAGCTGGAGTACTCAAATAGGACGGTGCATTTTCAATACTGGTCTTTTCCAGTCAGTGTCACAGTAATGTAGCCTAATACCCAGAGTAACAGTACAAGGTCAGTGTCACAGTAATGTAGCCTAATACCCAGAGTAACAGTACAAGGTCAGTGTCACAGTAATGTAGCTTAATACCCAGAGTAACAGTACAAGGTCAGTGTCACAGTAATGTAGCCTAATACCCAGAGTAACAGAACAAAGACAGTGCAGACGTCGCTGGGGCAAGTCAGTGTCACAGTAATGTAGTAATACCCAGAGTAACAGTACACAGACAGTGCATGTGTCACTGAGGCATAAGAGTGCGTGCCAATGACTCGGTTACTATAGTTACCACCTATCTGCTCTATGCCCATGTACATTTATATACGGAGGACACATTTTCTACCCCTACATTGTTCAATTGCAAAAATAAAAATCAGGAAAATGGTCTCACTAAGAATTTGGGGTGTAGGGTCATCACCTGCTCAGAGGATACACAATAAAGTGGCAACTGTAATGGTGCCCGATGGGTCTAGAACGTGTGCGATGGAGGCGAGAACTCAGGGTCACATTCAGAGGTTACAGCCAGCTGTTGGCATTTGGGACAGCTGGAAAGGTCAAGTTCATAATACAACCCAGGAGGGAATGAGGCACATGGCAGGAGCCTCCCATTCCTGGGAGCACTGGTACGTTTAGTTCCACAGCAGCATTAGAACCATAGGCTACATTCCGTGTGTGTGTGTGTGTGGTTAAGGCTTAGATTGTTGTGCCATGGCAGATAAAAGTAACGCGTTTCTCTTCTCTCCAGTTTGTTATGCAAAAAACTTTGGTCCAAAGGGGATTGGATTTGGAGGCCTCACGCAGGTGGAGCAGAAAGAAGGATAAACCGCTCATCCGACCAATAAGATTATAAAACCTGCCTGTTCCTGGAATGTGGTTATTTAATGAGTCTGAGATTAATGTCAGTGTCTGGCAATACCCCATTCTCCCCAATCGCTCTGATCCTGCAATGCTAGATGATAATAAACCATTTACACTTACTGCTATCAGACTCTTTGGGATAGAGTAATGGCCGTCGCTCACTGTGCAATATTCTCCTGCTGTATTATCTGTATATTATCCCCATTCCGTCTGTGGTAACGCGGCAAGTGGAGGCTTCTCATGGACTGAGGCTGAATGCAGGATCCTCGCTGATGATTAGTGAAGGAAGAGAGGTCTGATGTGTAAGAGCACAGGGTCTGATGAAGGCCAGGCGGTCAGTGGCACCTGCCCCCATCTGTGCACAAATACCCTGATTATGTGCAGGTGGTAGTAGTGTGACCAGAGGCATACAGGTTACATCTACTGATGAGGGGAGCTGTTAGCACTGGGGCAATCCATGCGGAGCACGTGCTACCGGTATACTACCCCGCACAAAGCATCTGCTACCGGTATACTACCCCGCACAAAGCATCTGCTACCGGTATACTACCCCGCACAAAGCATCTGCTACCGGTATACTACCCCACACAAAGCATCTGCTACCGGTATACTACCCCACACAAAGCATCTGCTACCGGTATACTACCCCACACAAAGCATCTGCTACCGGTATACTACCCCACACAAAGCATCTGCTACCGGTATACTACCCCACACAAAGCATCTGCTACCGGTATACTACCCCACACAAAGCATCTGCTACCGGTATACTACCCCACACAAAGCGCGTGCTACCGGTATACTACCCCACACAAAGCATCTGCTACCGGTATACTACCCCACACAAAAGCATCTGCTACCGGTATACTACCCCACACAAAGCATCTGCTACCGGTATACTACCCCACACAAAGCATCTGCTACCGGTATACTACCCCACACAAAGCATCTGCTACCGGTATACTACCCCACACAAAGCATCTGCTACCGGTATACTACCCCACACAAAGCATCTGCTACCGGTATACTACCCCACACAAAGCATCTGCTACCGGTATACTACCCCACACAAAGCATCTGCTACCGGTATACTACCCCACACAAAGCATCTGCTACCGGTATACTACCCCATACAAAGCGCGTGCTACCGGTATACTACCCCACACAAAGCATCTGCTACCGGTATACTACCCCACACAAAAGCATCTGCTACCAGTATAATATCCCACACAAAGCATCTGCATCCAGTACACTACCCCACACAAAGCATCTACTACCAGTATAATACCCCACACAAAGCATCTGCTACCAGTATAATACCCCATACAAAGTGCGTGCTAACAGTATAATACCCCACACAAAGCATCTGCTACCAGTATAATACCCCACACAAAGCATCTGCTACCAGTATACTACCCCACACAAAGCATCTGCTACCGGTATACTACCCCTCACAAAGCATCTGCTACCAGTATACTACCCCACACAAAGCATCTGCTACCAGTATACTACCCCCCACAAAGCATCTGCTACCAGTATACTACCCCACACAAAGCATCTGCTACCGGTATACTACCCCACACAAAGCATCTGCTACCGGTATACTACCCCACACAAAGCATCTGCTACCGGTATACTACCCCACACAAAGCATCTGCTACCGGTATACTACCCCACACAAAGCGCGTGCTACCGGTATACTACCCCACACAAAGCATCTGCTACCGGTATACTACCCCACACAAAAGCATCTGCTACCAGTATAATACCCCACACAAAGCATCTGCTACCGGTATACTACCCCACACAAAGCATCTGCTACCAGTATAATACCCCACACAAAGCATCTGCTACCGGTATACTACCCCACACAAAGCATCTGCTACCGGTATACTACCCCACACAAAGCATCTGCTACCGGTATACTACCCCACACAAAGCATCTGCTACCGGTATACTACCCCACACAAAGCATCTGCTACCGGTATACTACCCCACACAAAGCATCTGCTACCGGTATACTACCCCACACAAAGCATCTGCTACCGGTATACTACCCCATACAAAGCGCGTGCTACCGGTATACTACCCCACACAAAGCATCTGCTACCGGTATACTACCCCACACAAAAGCATCTGCTACCGGTATACTACCCCACACAAAGCATCTGCTACCAGTATAATATCCCACACAAAGCATCTGCATCCAGTACACTACCCCACACAAAGCATCTACTACCAGTATAATACCCCACACAAAGCATCTGCTACCAGTATACTACCCCATACAAAGTGCGTGCTAACAGTATAATACCCCACACAAAGCATCTGCTACCAGTATAATATCCCACACAAAGCATCTGCATCCAGTACACTACCCCACACAAAGCATCTGCTACCAGTATACTACCCCACACAAAGCATCTGCTACCAGTATACTCCCCCTCACAAAGCATCTGCTACCAGTATACTACCCCACACAAAGCATCTGCTACCGGTATACTACCCCACACAAAGCATCTGCTACCGGTATACTACCCCACACAAAGCATCTGCTACCAGTATACTACCCCACACAAAGCATCTGCTACCGGTATAATACCCCACACAAAGCATCTGCTACCGGTATACTACCCCACACAAAGCATCTGCTACCAGTATAATACCCCACACAAAGCATCTGCTACCGGTATACTACCCCACACAAAGCATCTGCTACCGGTATACTACCCCACACAAAGCATCTGCTACCGGTATACTACCCCACACAAAGCATCTGCTACCGGTATACTACCCCACACAAAGCATCTGCTACCGGTATACTACCCCACACAAAGTATCTGCTACTAGTATAATACCCCACACAAAGCATCTGCTACTAGTATAATACCCCACACAAAGCATCTGCTACCGGTATAATACCCCACACAAAGCATCTGCTACCGGTATACTACCCCACACAAAGCATCTGCTACCGGTATACTACCCCACACAAAGCATCTGCTACCAGTATAATACCCCACACAAAGCATCTGCTACCAGTATAATACCCCACACAAAGCGCGTGTGACCGGTATAAAACCTAGAATATGCAAAAAGAAGATTTAAAAGACATCCACAGAGCAGAGAAGGAGCTTTCACCGTCTCATGTGGGGCATTTTTCTGCTCTTGTCTCCCTGCACTTGGAGGCGGTGGAAACCAGATTTTGGCAAATGTTTTTGCCGAGACACTTTCAGCGCACACTTTACATAGGACATTCGCAGGCCCATTTTGCCAAATGCAACCACTCACTCCAACTAAGAATTTAGATGTTCCTTAGCGACACACAAAAATACAGCCCCAAAGTCTCACGACTAATTTAAAACCAAAATGAGGCCAAAACAAATATTTCTATGGTATAACTAATTCAAAGGGTTGACGGTAAAGTCGGTGTATCTTTGTGACCTCTTCATCATTACCACCACAAGATTCCGCCGGTGATGTTACACCGATATAGACTGATTTTACAGGGAAAGTTTCACATTTTAGAATATGGGGAGAGGGATAAAAGCGCAACCAACTGGATTCTGGCTATCACTTATCTGGTACATTCTAGAGAATGATAGCTAGAATGTAATTGGTTGCTATGGGCAACATCCCATCTTAAATAGAACTCCCATCTTAGTAAATTTACCCCTTTGTGTCTTCTGTGCATTGATCAGGGGGCATCTCCTGCTATAGCCCAATCTTATTGGACAATGTCCGTCTCTGCTGACCATCGGATCACCTGTATTGGGTGAGTGTATAACAACTAGCACACCGGTGGTGTATACCACATCCGCCAACACTGCTTACTGGCAATTGGGGAAACAAGAACCAGTGAACCAAAGTCTGAGATATTATTTATTAAAAAGGACTCATTTGTAAAATGTAATGTACACACAAGGAAGAGACGACACTACTGTAATCGCCGCTCAGGCCGGACGTCTCCGAGAGAGAAACAAAATCAATTGTCAGAGACCAAAACCTTTTTACAGAAAAACAAAACAGATACAGATTACATCAACTGAAGGTAACAATCATACTTCCCCCATCCTGGCCGAATCACCACCACCTGGGATCCTGGTAACATACTGGTCTGGGCTCCACTGGCCATAAACACACACAAAACTAGGTTTGGGACATCTGGGAAGATCCCAGGTCGCTAAATGGGTGATCCAGCGATACAGACACTGGTATAAATAGAACTTATAAGTGCTGATGTTTCGGGAAGCCATCACCGATCCTAATTCACCGTTGTTTCCCGTTATATCACTTTTACCATCGCTGTCGGGTTACGGGAGCGTCATATCGCAGGTTCTAGGAATTACTGTGTACACTTACCGGAGCCTAATCGTTCGCCCAGAGAGAACATTTTACGTGACATTTTGTTCTAGATGGAACCCAGCCGACACTTCCATAAGTGGGGACCCTCTGCTATGGAGTGCTTGCCCCAAGCGTCAGGGAGAAGGGGAGTGACAGAGAAGGGAAATAACTGGTTCCAGGATAATCGGACGGTTACCATGGACGTTGTGTAAAACCTGGTTTATAACAGGCAGTGACAAGGCACTTCATATGCAACCACAAAAAAGGCAAATGACGCATCAGAGATACAGGCGATCGGGACGTGACCAGCGAGGAACCACAGGACGTTCTCAGAGGGCTGCAAAGCCTCAACGAATCCCGGTTGTTCTGTAATAGCTGGGCAATAGTGTGTGACAGATAAAGAGACCAAACTCGGGGAGGGGGAGGGGGGTTATTATTTCTTGCTCTGTAATAAGATTATAACGGCTCGGTTACAGAGATGTTGGGAAGTAACACAATGAGCAACAGACAAAAGTCTATAAAATCAGTAGCTCCCTTATGTATCTACACAAAGTGTATTCCTTCTTCTGTTTGTAAAGTATTAAAGCGTTTCTCAATCAGCCAATCTGTACACAGGTTTCTCTCGTATAACTGGGGATCCTGCCGATCAGTAGACACAAGTAGATATTGCAGCTTTTGAGATGATGCTTCAGGAGGTTGTCAAATAAAAGGCGCCCATCAGTTCCTTCATTCAGCGGAGGGATTGCGAAAACGCCACAACAGCGCCTACACGGACTCCGTGTCCCGCATCTTAGGCTGCTGAAAGATGCCGTGGTATTGCTTAGTCCAGTCCACAGGGTTGGTCTTGATCAGTCCGAAGCACTGACATCGGAAGAAATCTGCAAGGTTCTGGATGCAGCCCCGGCTGGGAAAACACCAACAGAAAACAGGGACGTGTTAGACTGCTGCAATGATCTCGTCCTCCTCTCTACCCTGCAATGATCTCGTCCTCCTCTCTACCCTGCAATGATCTCGTCCTCCTCTCTACCCTGCAATGATCTCGTCCTCGTCCTCCTCTCTACCCTGCAATGATCTCGTCCTCCTCCTCTCTACCCTGCAATGATCTCGTCCTCCTCTCTACCCTGCAATGATCTCGTCCTCCTCTTTACCCTGCAATGATCTCGTCCTCCTCTCTACCCTGCAATGATCTCGTCCTCCTCTCTACCCTGCAATGATCTCGTCCTCCTCTCTACCCTGCAATGATCTCGTCCTCCTCTCTACCCTGCAATGATCTCGTCCTCGTCCTCCTCTCTACCCTGCAATGATCTCGTCCTCCTCCTCTCTACCCTGCAATGATCTCGTCCTCCTCCTCTCTACCCTGCAATGATCTCGTCCTCCTCCTCTCTACCCTGCAATGATCTCGTCCTCCTCCTCTCTACCCTGCAATGATCTCGTCCTCCTCCTCTCTACCCTGCAATGATCTCGTCCTCCTCCTCTCTACCCTGCAATGATCTCGTCCTCCTCCTCTCTACCCTGCACTGATCTCGTCCTCCTCCTCTCTACCCTGCAATGATCTCGTCCTCCTTCTCTCTACCCTGCAATGATCTCGTCCTCCTCCTCTCTACTCTGCAATGATCTCGTCCTCCTCCTCTCTACCCTGCACTGATCTCGTCCTCCTCTCTACCCTGCACTGATCTCGTCCTCCTCTCTACCCTGCAATGATCTCGCCCTCCTCTCTACCATGCAATGATCTCGCCCTCCTCTCTACCATGCAATGATCTCGCCCTCCTCTCTACCATGCAATGATCTCGCCCTCCTCTCTACCCTGCAATGATCTCGTCCTCCTCCTCACTAACCTGCAATGATCTCGTCCTCCTTTCTACCATGCAATGATGTCGTCCTCCTCCTCTCTACCCTGCACTGATCTCGTCCTCCTCTCTACCCTGCAATGATCTCGTCCTCCTCTCTACCCTGCAATGATCTCGTCCTCCTCTCTACCCTGCAATGATCTCGTCCTCCTCTCTACCCTGCAATGATCTCGTCCTCCTCTCTACCCTGCAATGATCTCGTCCTCCTCTCTACCCTGCACTGATCTCGTCCTCCTCTCTACCCTGCACTGATCTCGTCCTCCTCTCTACCCTGCACTGATCTCGTCCTCCTCTCTACCCTGCACTGATCTCGTCCTCCTCCTCTCTACCCTGCACTGATCTCGTCCTCCTCCTCTCTACCCTGCAATGATCTCGTCCTCCTCTCTACCCTGCAATGATCTCGTCCTCCTCTCTACCCTGCAATGATCTCGTCCTCCTCTCTACCCTGCAATGATCTCGTCCTCCTCTCTACCCTGCAATGATCTCGTCCTCCTCTCTACCCTGCACTGATCTCGTCCTCCTCTCTACCCTGCACTGATCTCGTCCTCCTCTCTACCCTGCACTGATCTCGTCCTCCTCCTCTCTACCCTGCACTGATCTCGTCCTCCTCCTCTCTACCCTGCACTGATCTCGTCCTCCTCCTCTCTACCCTGCAATGATCTCGTCCTCCTCTCTACCCTGCAATGATCTCGTCCTCCTCTCTACCCTGCAATGATCTCGTCCTCCTCTCTACCCTGCAATGATCTCGTCCTCCTCTCTACCCTGCACTGATCTCATCCTTCTCTCTACCCTGCACTGATCTCGTCCTCCTCTCTACCCTGCAATGATCTCGTCCTCCTCTCTACCCTGCACTGATCTCATCCTTCTCTCTACCCTGCAATGATCTCGTCCTCCTCCTCTCTACTCTGCAATGATCTCGTCCTCCTCCTCTCTACCCTGCAATGATCTCGTCCTCCTCTCTACCATGCAATGATCTCGTCCTCCTCTCTACCCTGCACTGATCTCATCCTTCTCTCTACCCTGCAATGATCTCGTCCTCCTCTCTACCCTGCACTGATCTCATCCTTCTCTCTACCCTGCAATGATCTCGTCCTCCTCCTCTCTACTCTGCAATGATCTCGTCCTCCTCCTCTCTACCCTGCAATGATCTCGTCCTCCTCTCTACCCTGCAATGATCTCGTCCTCCTCTCTACCCTGCACTGATCTCGTCCTCCTCTCTACCCTGCACTGATCTCGTCCTCCTCTCTACCCTGCACTGATCTCGTCCTCCTCTCTACCCTGCACTGATCTCGTCCTCCTCCTCTCTACCCTGCACTGATCTCGTCCTCCTCCTCTCTACCCTGCAATGATCTCGTCCTCCTCTCTACTCTGCAATGATCTCGTCCTCCTCTCTACCCTGCAATGATCTCGTCCTCCTCTCTACCCTGCAATGATCTCGTCCTCCTCTCTACCCTGCAATGATCTCGTCCTCCTCTCTACCCTGCAATGATCTCGTCCTCCTCTCTACCCTGCACTGATCTCGTCCTCCTCTCTACCCTGCACTGATCTCGTCCTCCTCTCTACCCTGCACTGATCTCGTCCTCCTCTCTACCCTGCACTGATCTCGTCCTCCTCCTCTCTACCCTGCACTGATCTCGTCCTCCTCCTCTCTACCCTGCAATGATCTCGTCCTCCTCTCTACCCTGCAATGATCTCGTCCTCCTCTCTACCCTGCAATGATCTCGTCCTCCTCTCTACCCTGCAATGATCTCGTCCTCCTCTCTACCCTGCACTGATCTCATCCTTCTCTCTACCCTGCACTGATCTCGTCCTCCTCTCTACCCTGCAATGATCTCGTCCTCCTCTCTACCCTGCACTGATCTCATCCTTCTCTCTACCCTGCAATGATCTCGTCCTCCTCCTCTCTACTCTGCAATGATCTCGTCCTCCTCCTCTCTACCCTGCAATGATCTCGTCCTCCTCTCTACCATGCAATGATCTCGTCCTCCTCTCTACCCTGCACTGATCTCATCCTTCTCTCTACCCTGCAATGATCTCGTCCTCCTCTCTACCCTGCACTGATCTCATCCTTCTCTCTACCCTGCAATGATCTCGTTCTCCTCCTCTCTACTCTGCAATGATCTCGTCCTCCTCCTCTCTACCCTGCAATGATCTCGTCCTCCTCTCTACCCTGCAATGATCTCATCCTTCTCTCTACCCTGCTCTAGAGCCCCACAGTTTGCTCTTCCCTACAGTGGCCCTGTTCTCAGGGAAGCAGCGGCCCATTCAGTAATCCCATGCGTCAGCCAAGAAACATGCAGCAATTACTCTATTCCGGAGGAGTATTAGGTAGGGTACATGGGGGCACAGTGTGAGCAAATGCTGCTCAGGCTTCAATGGGCCCAGAGCAAGCACAGAAGGGCAAAAGGCCATTGGTATTAGATCCTACAGACCAGACCCTCCATCACCAATTCTCATTAAAGGAGTTTTACAGGCTACATTTGAGTTTTAGCAAACCCCTACCCCACTCGTGTACTTTATTAGGTGTCCCACCCCTGGGCTCCCCACCTACTGTTGCACTGTGGTTCCTGACAATGAGATGTAGGTAGGACCCCTACTGGTCACATGTGGATTTGGCATTGCACAGGTTCTGAACAGATCTCCGTTCATTTACATCATCCTAGGGATATGTTAGTAGGACCCCCACTGGTCACATGTGGCATTGCACAGGTTAACACATTTTCGTATAAATACTGTATAGACATACTAGGAAATGAACTTGGCAAATCCCGGGGCGTCTCAGTCTCTCTCCCCTCCCCCCCCCCATCTCAAAGCCCCACTTTTCACTGCACCGCCCCCCCACTCTGACCACTGCTCATCCTGTCCCTCTATGCTCTGCTCCAGCCTGACTTTCCCCCAGCCGTAGACCTGACCACCACCCCTGCTCTATACTGCCCTCTGCTCCCATACTCAGTGCCCAGCAAAGTCCTCATCTTCTGCAGTGCTAGCTCTGTCCCATCTCCCTAGCGGTGGGATCCGGTAGATGGCGGACTTGTGCCCCGGATCACACAGCGCATGCATATTGGATATGGAACAGCCATAAACACATTATTGTATAGATCCTTGCATGGTGTACAGGAGATAATATACATATAACACAGTAGGGGGTACACTAACAGTCACCACAGACTTACGTATCCATATAAAAAGGCACAAGACTAAGGGCAGGTGTTTTTACACACATTATGGATACAGGGGTGATTAAGAACATCCAAAATGGTTTACAGCAGGGATAGCATAGGGGGGTAGCGGACTCAGCCATACAGGGCAACTGCATAAAGGGTGACTGCCAGACAGGATAGAGAGAAGGAGAAAGTGGTTAAACAGAAAAATCACAACCCCTCGTGGGGTAGGGATGGATGTGGGGTAGTTAGGGGGGGGGGTTGTGGGTTGAAGTACAGAGTTATACATTGGGATTAATGTGAGATCACAAAATATATAAAGATAGTGGATAAACCATTCAGTAGGGAATATCCCGGCAGTCACTCATTGTAGCAGAATGTTCCCCTCCTGGTGATGTGATTAGCAGTGGTTGCAGTGATCCCGCTCACAGGGATCTAGAACATCGCCGATGCAGCGGTCACTTACTTGAAGGGAGATCTCCGCAGCGGCACCTTGTGCTTAGTGAATCTGTTCTGCATTTGGAGATTGAATCTTTCTTGCGTGGTCAGGCCGAGGCATGTGATCTGCATTAAGAAACATTCTGGAGTCAGCAGCAGGATTACTGTATATATTCTCTCACCCAGGGTTGTATTATATTACATGCAGCATTCACACAGCTACCAAGACCTACATCAAGCTCAGGGCCCTCATCGAAGCTCTCCCTTTACAAGTGCTGATCACCACATTCATTGCAGTCTGATGACAGGCAAGTGCATCATGAACCAAACATACCGCTCCTCACCTAGGAGCCCCCTAGAGGAACTAACTCAGTTACCTGGTAGATCTGCAGGAGAAGCATGAGCGTAGACCAGATTGTAAGAGAGCAGACCAGAAGGAAAATATACAGGACCCAAGGGGAACACGCTATAATCTCTGCCAGGAAACTGGCAACGCCGTCCTTCTGTAGATTTGATGAGCACTGAAGGGCCCAAACTGCAGAGAAAATAAATGCAGATTATTGCAGAGCAGACACAGGGGACAGTACCAACCTCTGCTGAGAGCTACTTACACACGGAGGAAGCGTAGATCATCCAGTGACCCATGAATGATAGAGCACCGAGGAAGAGCACGAAGTAATGGTGGTTCCCAGCACCTGGGAATACAAGAAACAGTAAGACTGACACGTATTCATGCATATATGTAAGTGGGTTCTAGGTTCAGGTCACAAGAACCTTCGGAAGGCTGCACAATGGACCAAGGCCAAAACCACCAAGAGAACTCCCAATATAAAAGTTTCCTAAAATTGTTAGAACACACAATACCAGTCAAAAAGTATTAGAGCGCTTCATTTTCCCAGTTTTTGTTGGAATGTAAGCTTGTGTAGGCGACATGACGTAGGGTGTGGGGTTTACTTACTAAGCAGCCGCTTGTAAAAGCTGCCACTAGCAGTGTCTTTCAACCCAAAATTTGAAAGAGCCATGTTTTGCCATTATAAGCATTTTCCTTTGAAATTTCGGGTTTAAACATCCAGGGAAGCGACACCTTTCATAAGCCGATGCTTCGTATATTAACCCCTGTGACACCAAACGTCAAACATGGAGACGGAAGACTTACACCCCATCCAGCTGGTCTGGTATGGGATGGACAGAAAGGTGACAGTAAAACCACCTAGAGGTGCAGCACAGTGATGAGAAGAAAAATACGTGAGTCATCCATTGATGGAAGAATGACATGTTTGATTGGCAGTTATATCTGCAGTAGGCAGCTACTGTGAGGAGTCAAACATCGACGTTACGTCTTGTTACAATGATTCTATTATTTTTTTTTGTATCTGTAATTATTTGCTCTGTACTTAATTCCAGAGTATGCAGACATTAAACTGCATGAAACATGGGAGTGTTCTAAAGCTTTTCACTGGGAGGATAATAAATATATTTCAATATAAAGATAGACATACCATATAATATACAGAAGAAAGATAGATTATAATTCAGGAATGGCTGATAACAGAAGACAATCGCTCGCACTCAGCTAGCTACAAGTCGCCTTACAGTCACATGTATACAATGTATAGCATCTTACCAATACAGCGGCCTGTCCATATGCAGTGCTGATCAAACTTCGCCACGCAAGAATTACACGCGTGACAGTGCATGGACCTCAGCGGCTTCTTCACCTGTGAGATGACACAAAGGGTTCACGAGCTGCCGTTAGGAGGCTGATCCAGCGTTTCACGTTCTATAGTAAATGCTATGTACAAGAGCGTGGTATAGAATATCGCACCTTCAAATACTCCTGAAAATGTGTAAATGATGTCTCCTGACAAATGACATTACCTGCAATTCAGTTATCACTGCAGCTGTGATCTGATATAACGGGCAGCATGACGCCATATAAAGAGTTGCCGCAGCAGCCTCAGAGGTCACTGCAGATGGCAGCGGCTGCCCTTGGTATGAGGACTGCTTGGGTGCCGCCTTACCCCCATTGCCTTCACAAGTGTTCAGCAGTTTATTATTTGGGAGATGATCATGCAGACAGCAGGGAACGTGTTAAGACGGTCGTACGGCTTTAACAACACCTATTCCGTTCTCACAATACACAACTCAGTGCACACTTTGCTTTTAGCCATGTTAATAAACCATAGTAGAATAATAAACGGGAAACGCACCAGACAGGACGTACAGAACAGTCTAGCATCCAGGCACCCGGCTTCAGCGAGTGTGATAATGGTCTGAAAAACAACAATCAAACATTTCTACTTATGACCTTTAAGAGTCAAATGTGATGTATTGCATCGTCACGTTACAAATAAAGGGTATATCTAATTTACCAAACATCTCTCATTGTCCTCATCATAAATAAGCCTTGCTTAAATCTCCATATATCAATATTTGCACCAGAAACACTTTAATTAATAATCAGGTATTGGATCTTTATGAATTGGCGCTGGCATGGTATATTGTCTACAGGTCACAGAAGCCCTACAAACGCTGCAGGCGTTATTAAGCTAAAATGCACATACGCAAGTAGTACCCATAATGATAATAGCCTAAGGCGCGTCTGTCACTTCTACGCAGAGGAGACGGACAATTAGTGAACCGAACATCAGGATTAGCGGAATATCAATCATCTAGGAATGTAATGTAATATCGCCTTGTGAGTACCCGTTTCCTCTCCTCCTCCGAAGACTTGATGTATCCCGGATCCGTTCTCCACGCCTTGTAGAAGTAATACAAAACCAGGAAGACACTGAACACAAACGGCACCTGGACTGTCGCTCGCATCATATGTGCGCAAAGAAGAAGCGATAAGGAAAAATTAATCAACTATAGAAATATTTACAACGCATGTAATTCACTATAGGCAGACAGGTATAGGTGTAGCAGGTCACACCGGAACCCGATATCCAGGCGCCAAATCCCAATAACCAACCGCCATTGTAGTATAACAGACTCCTGGTCCCGGATCATTAGGAGCATGACACAGTGACAGATCATATTGTAGTCAACAGGAGGTCGTCGTGAGTGGGTAAAAAACAACAGAAGATGACTGTTCTGTAAAGCCGCCACAGGACCATCAGGCCTCACTGAATGTGGAAGATAAACAAGTAGCTGGATCTTATACATCACACATGGAGGGAGAGGACATTGAATACTGGCCCAGCATTAGGATAGGCCGATGTGCAGGCAGCCTTAGCGGCACCTGAAGCTGGAAGGCGCAGTGGGACTTGTAGTTACAATATGGCATGAGAGTCACATGTTGCTTAGATGTTTCTATCTTCATTGGGTTTAGATACCATACATGTTTCCCCATGTTGGGGGACTTCTGCCATAGCGATACGCGTTACCTACACTACCTTGCTTGCAGCGTGATGGGAATCTGGAAATGATTGAGGCAACACCATCAGCTAAGGGAGGAATTGCAGATCTACTACGTCATTATGTATTTATGATCACGTGTACATGTAGGACTACATGGAGCTGTAGATACATTGGTTAGCATTCAGCTCCATCTAGCACACAGGCAAAGTGAAGCATGCCCACGGTGTAGGCTTGCCAGGAGTCTGATCTGGAAGGAAGATACTAGCCGGCGCCCTTGCTCTCAGATAAGGCTGCGGCAGCTGGATATGGTATAGCTACGCGATTAGTCTCTCCTCTCTTTAGGCCGGGTGAAGGAGGGCACGGAAACTCACATGAGACCCCCGACGCGTGTACATGGAGGCTTTTTCTAGGCAGATGATGGAGACGTTCTACAATCATCCACGTGACAAAGACCGCCATGTGTCTCGCACCAGGGCCACTCCAGAGATTAATGCTCTACATGTGAGCCTCAGGTCACAGAGCATCACAAAGGGGAAGAAATCAGCTAGAGACGGTATATGGAAGATCTGAGTCTTCACCAAACATGTATATAGGTTACACCTGACGTCTTACCAGCGCTCATTTAAAGACGATGGGAACAGTATCAATCGCAAAGCATTAAGATGCACATTTAACACACAAATGAGAAGGATATCAGGAAAGAAACAGAGGAACCACGTCATGAACATCCAGAAAATGGAGCTGAAGAAGAAGATGGCGGGCAGGTGCTTCTGACTGTTGGGACCAACGAGACGTCTGTAAAAAACAAAATGGCATGTCTATATGACAGAGGACGGCTAGAGTAACACCATCCCGACCAATCCCTGGCAGACACTAAGCCCCAACCAATCCCAGGCTGACTCTAAGCCCATCCTGCCGTGCGCTGGTGTACAGCCGTACTGCCTCGGTCTTTGGGTCGCTTTTTTCCAGGGAGAAAGCAGATACTGAGTGACCTTCAGAAGATGGAGAACATCAGGGTAAAACAGAAACAACTATTCCAGAGTTCATTATGCTTTCTGGGGGTGGGGTTTGACCAGGTACCAAGGGATCACTAATCCCTACGGCCTCCCATGCTGGCACGGTGGATGTTACGGTCTCAGTTTGGAAGGGGAAAGCACAGTGGCTGTAAGACCCAGTAATACTTAAGTTACTGTGCGCTACACAACAGCTGCGAATAGTGGAAGCACGGCTTGTAAAATAAGATTTTACTTACCGATAAATCTATTTCTCGGAGTCCGTAGTGGATGCTGGGGTTCCTGAAAGGACCATGGGGAATAGCGGCTCCGCAGGAGACAGGGCACAAAAAGTAAAGCTTTTTCCGATCAGGTGGTGTGCACTGGCTCCTCCCCCTATGACCCTCCTCCAGACTCCAGTTAGGATACTGTGCCCGGACGAGCGTACACAATAAGGGAGGATTTTGAATCCCGGGTAAGACTCATACCAGCCACACCAATCACACCGTACAACTTGTGATCTAAACCCAGTTAACAGTATGATAACAGCGGAGCCTCTGAAAGATGGCTTCCTACAACAATAACCCGAATAAGTTAATAATAACTATGTACAATTTATGCAGATAATCCGCACTTGGGATGGGCGCCCAGCATCCACTACGGACTCCGAGAAATAGATTTATCGGTAAGTAAAATCTTATTTTCTCTATCGTCCTAGTGGATGCTGGGGTTCCTGAAAGGACCATGGGGATTATACCAAAGCTCCCAAACGGGCGGGAGAGTGCGGATGACTCTGCAGCACCGAATGAGAGAACTCCAGGTCCTCCTTAGCCAGAGTATCAAATTTGTAGAATTTTACAAACGTGTTCTCCCCTGACCACGTAGCTGCTCGGCAAAGTTGTAATGCCGAGACCCCTCGGGCAGCCGCCCAAGATGAGCCCACCTTCCTTGTGGAGTGGGCCTTTACAGATTTAGGCTGTGGCAGGCCTGCCACAGAATGTGCCAGTTGGATTGTGCTACAGATCCAACGAGCAATCGTCTGCTTAGACGCAGGAGCACCCATCTTGTTGGGTGCATACAATATAAACAACGAGTCAGATTTTCTGACTCCAGCTGTTCTTGCAATATATATTTTTAATGCTCTGACAACGTCCAGTAACTTGGAGTCCTCCAAGTCACTTGTAGCCGCAGGCACTACAATAGGCTGGTTCAGATGAAATGCTGACACCACCTTAGGGAGAAAATGCGGACGAGTCCGCAGTTCTGCCCTGTCCGAATGGAAAATCAGATATGGGCTTTTGTAAGATAAAGCTGCCAATTCTGACACTCTCCTGGCAGAAGCCAGGGCTAGAAGCATGGTCACTTTCCAAGTGAGATATTTCAAATCCACCTTATTTAGTGGTTCAAACCAATGAGATTTTAGAAAATCCAAAACTACATTGAGATCCCACGGTGCCACTGGAGGCACCACAGGAGGCTGTATATGCAGCACTCCCTTCACAAAGGTCTGGACTTCAGGGACTGAAGCCAATTCTTTTTGAAAGAAAATCGACAGGGCCGAAATTTGAACCTTAATAGATCCCAATTTGAGACCCATAGACAATCCTGATTGCAGGAAATGTAGGAATCGACCCAGTTGAAATTCCTCCGTCGGAGCACTCCGATCTTCGCACCACGCAACATATTTTCGCCAAATTCGGTGATAATGTTGCACGGTTACTTCTTTCCTTGCTTTAATCAAAGTAGGAATGACTTCTTCCGGCATGCCTTTTTCCATTAGGATCCGGCGTTCAACCGCCATGCCGTCAAACGCAGCCGCGGTAAGTCTTGAAACAGACAGGGACCCTGCTGAAGCAAGTCCCTCCTTAGAGGTAGAGGCCACGGATCTTCCGTGATCATCTCTTGAAGTTCCGGGTACCAAGTCCTTCTTGGCCAATCCGGAACCACTAGTATCGTTCTTACGCCTCTTTGCCGTATAATTCTCAATACTTTTGGTATGAGAGGCAGAGGAGGAAACACATACACCGGCTGGTACACCCAAGGCGTTACCAGCGCGTCCACAGCTATTGCCTGCGGATCTCTTGACCTGGCGCAATACCTGTCCAGTTTTTTGTTGAGGCGAGACGCCATCATGTCCACCATTGGTCTTTCCCAACGGGTTACCAGCATGTGGAAGACTTCTGGATGAAGTCCCCACTCTCCCGGGTGAAGATCGTGTCTGCTGAGGAAGTCTGCTTCCCAGTTGTCCACTCCCGGGATGAACACTGCTGATAGCGCTATCACATGATTCTCTGCCCAGCGAAGAATCCTTGCAGCTTCTGCCATTGCACTCCTGCTTCTTGTGCCGCCCTGTCTGTTCACATGGGCGACTGCCGTGATGTTGTCCGACTGGATCAACACCGGTTTTCCCTGAAGCAGAGGTTCTGCCTGGCTTAGAGCATTGTATATTGCTCTTAGTTCCAGAATGTTTATGTGAAGAGACGTTTCCAGGCTCGTCCATACTCCCTGGAAGTTTCTTCCTTGTGTGACTGCTCCCCAGCCTCTCAGGCTGGCGTCCGTGGTCACCAGGATCCAATCCTGTATGCCGAATCTGCGGCCCTCCAATAGATGAGGACTCTGCAACCACCACAGAAGAGACACCCTTGTCCTTGGAGACAGGGTTATCCGTAGGTGCATCTGAAGATGCGACCCTGACCATTTGTCCAACAGATCCCTTTGGAAAATTCTTGCGTGGAATCTGCCGAATGGAATTGCTTCGTAAGAAGCTACCATTTTTCCCAGGACTCTTGTGCATTGATGTACAGACACCTTTCCTGGTTTTAGGAGGTTCCTGACAAGCTCGGATAACTCCTTGGCTTTTTCCTCCGGGAGAAAAACCTTTTTCTGAACCGTGTCCAGAATCATCCCTAGGAACAGCAGACGAGTTGTCGGCATTAACTGGGATTTTGGAATATTCAGAATCCACCCGTGCTGTTTTAGCACTTCTTGAGACAGTGCTAATCCCATCTCTAGCTGTTCTCTGGACCTCGCCCTTATTAGGAGATCGTCCAAGTATGGGATAATTAATACGCCTTTTCTTCGAAGAAGAATCATCATCTCGGCCATTACCTTTGTAAAGATCCGAGGTGTCGTGGACAATCCGAACGGCAGCGTCTGAAACTGATAGTGACAGTTTTGTACAACGAACCTGAGGTACCCCTGGTGTGAGGGGTAAATTGGAACGTGGAGATACGCATCCTTGATGTCCAAGGATACCATAAAGTCCCCCTCTTCCAGGTTCGCTATCACTGCTCTGAGTGACTCCATCTTGAACTTGAACTTCTTTATGTACAGGTTCAAGGACTTCAGATTTAGAATAGGCCTTACCGAGCCATCCGGCTTCGGTACCACAAAAAGAGTGGAATAATACCCCTTCCCTTGTTGTAGAAGAGGTACCTTGACTATCACCTGCTGAGAGTACAGCTTGTGAATGGCTTCCAAAACCGTCTCCCTTTCGGAGGGGGACGTTGGTAAAGCAGACTTCAGGAAACGGCGAGGTGGATCCGTCTCTAGTTCCAACCTGTACCCCTGAGATATTATCTGCAGGATCCAGGGATCTACCTGCGAGTGAGCCCACTGCGCGCTGTAATTTTTGAGACGACCGCCCACCATCCCCGAGTCCGCTTGAGGAGCCCCAGCGTCATGCTGAGGCTTTTGTAGAAGCCGGGGAGGGCTTCTGTTCCTGGGAAGGAGCTGCGTGTTGCTGTCTCTTCCCTCGACCTTTGCCTCGTGGCAGATATGAATAGCCCATTGCTCTCTTATTTTTAAAGGAACGAAAGGGCTGCGGTTGAAAAGTCGGTGCCTTTTTCTGTGGGGGAGTGACTTGAGGTAGAAAGGTGGATTTCCCGGCTGTAGCCGTGGCCACCAAATCTGATAGACCGACTCCAAATAACTCCTCCCCTTTATACGGCAAAACTTCCATATGCCGTTTTGAATCCGCATCACCTGACCACTGTCGCGTCCATAAAGCTCTTCTGGCCGAAATGGACATAGCACTTACCCGTGATGCCAGTGTGCAGATATCCCTCTGTGCATCACGCATATAAAGAAATGCATCCTTTATTTGTTCTAACGACAGTAAAATATTGTCCCTGTCCAGGGTATCAATATTTTCAATCAGGGACTCTGACCAAACTACCCCAGCACTGCCCATCCAGGCAGTCGCTACAGCTGGTCGTAGTATAACACCTGCATGTGTGTATATACTTTTTTGGATATTTTCCATCCTCCTATCTGATGGATCTTTAAGTGCGGCCGTCTCAGGAGAGGGTAACGCCACTTGTTTAGATAAGCGTGTTAGCGCCTTGTCCACCCTAGGAGGTGTTTCCCAGCGCTCCCTAACCTCTGGCGGGAAAGGGTATAACGCCAATAATTTCTTTGAAATTATCAGTTTTTTATCAGGGGCAACCCACGCTTCATTACACACGTCATTTAATTCTTCTGATTCAGGAAAAACTATAGGTAGTTTTTTCATACCCCACATAATACCCTGTTTAGTGGTACCTGTAGTATCAGCTAAATGTAACGCCTCCTTCATTGCCAAAATCATATAACGTGTGGCCCTACTGGAAAATACGGTTGATTCGTCACCGTCACCACTGGAGTCATCGCCTGTGTCTGGGTCTGTGTCGACCGACTGAGGCAAAGGGCGTTTCACAGCCCCTGACGGTGTTTGAGTCGCCTGGACAGGCACTAATTGATTGTCCGGCCGCCTCATGTCGTCAAACGACTGCTTTAGCGTGTTGACACTATCCCGTAGTTCCATAAATAAAGGCATCCATTCCGGTGTCGACTCCCTAGGGGGTGACATCCTCATATTTGGCAATTGCTCCGCCTCCACACCAATATCGTCCTCATACATGTCGACACACACGTACCGACACACAGCAGACACACAGGGAATGCTCCTAACGAAGACAGGACCCACTAGCCCTTTGGGGAGACAGAGGGAGAGTTTGCCAGCACACACCAAAAGCGCTATATATATATATCAGGGATAGCCTTATAATAAGTGCTCCCTTATAGCTGCTTTGTTATATCAAATTATCGCCATAAATGTGCCCCCCCCTCTCTGTTTTACCCTGTTTCTGTAGTGCAGTGCAGGGGAGAGACTTGGGAGCCGTCCTGACCAGCGGAACTGTGAGAGGAAATGGCGCCGTGTGCTGAGGAGATAGGCCCCGCCCCTTTTCTGGCGGGCTCGTCTCCCGCTATTTAGAGAAATTAGGCAGGGGTTAAATATCTCCATATAGCCTCTAGGGCTATATGTGAGGTATTTTTAGCCTTTATAGGTAATCATTTTTCCTCCCAGGGCGCCCCCCTCCCAGCGCCCTGCACCCTCAGTGACTGCCGTGTGAAGTGTGCTGAGAGGAAAATGGCGCACAGCTGCAGTGCTGTGCGCTACCTTTTGAAGACTGCAGGAGTCTTCAGCCGCCGATTCTGGACCTCTTCTGTCTTCAGCATCTGCAAGGGGGCCGGCGGCGTGGCTCCGGTGACCATCCAGGCTGTACCCGTGATCGTCCCTCTGGAGCTTGATGTCCAGTAGCCAAGAAGCCAATCCATCCTGCACGCAGGTGAGTTGACTCCTTCTCCCCTCAGTCCCTCGCTGCAGTGATCCTGTTGCCAGCAGGAATCACTGTAAAATAAAAAACCTAGCTAAACTTTTTCTAAGCAGCTCTTTAGGAGAGCCACCTAGATTGCACCCTTCTCGGCCGGGCACAAAAATCTAACTGGAGTCTGGAGGAGGGTCATAGGGGGAGGAGCCAGTGCACACCACCTGATCGGAAAAAGCTTTACTTTTTGTGCCCTGTCTCCTGCGGAGCCGCTATTCCCCATGGTCCTTTCAGGAACCCCAGCATCCACTAGGACGATAGAGAAAAGGGATTCGAACAGTGTGAATGAGCCCTAATTGTGAGATTTCCCACCACGTCTTCATGAAGACTGGGATCGCCGCCCTTTCTCCATCCTTCCAGTGTCAGAAGACTGCTGGAACGCAACTTCATAACCAGTATTATAGGAGGTGACTTCTGTGCAACCCAATGGCCCATAAACGTTGAAGAGAACTCTGCAAAGCATTAAGTTGGATACAAACCTGGTGAAGAGCTGGGACCCGGCAGTGACCAAAGCGAGGAGCGTCCCCTTTAGCAGCCAGGAGTCTGTCTTCATGTTCAGGATATAGCCAACACCCCCCAGGAGAGACAAGCAGACCAGCACCACCAATGAGATCTGCCAGGAGACAAAGAGATATACGGCTCTTTATAATGTACATTTACCTGGGATGGGAACGCGCTTTTATTGTGTATAATTATAAATATGTGATAAGAATCATCGTCATCGCGTCTAATGGGTACGAGAGATGGGGTAGCAGAGACTCATGATTTTGTATGCAAAGCAAAGTATAGGCAATACGGGAAACAGAAAAGCAGAGTATTTATGTATTTGAGTATTTATCTATGTAATAATAGCACTTATATAATAAAGCAACAGAAAAAATAGGATTTTGGTACTTACCAGGTAAATCCTTTTCTTTGAATCCATAGGGGGCACTGGAGTACTCTTGGGATATGGACGGGCGGAGCCGAACAAAGGCACTGAATATTCAAATTTAGGACTCTCCCCCCCCTCCATATCCCCAAGTACCTCAGTGTACTTTGCCAGTGTTTTTTACTGAGCGAACAGGATATAGAGAGGTTGACAATGGAGAATCCCTATAACATAACGGACAACCACAAAGTTGATCCGTAACCTTATTGTCAACTAAACAGTTGACACCTTAACCGATAGAACTTTATAATTTGAGCCAATTGGTGAAAATGTGTTACCCTAAGCTCCTTCGAGCTTAATACCATCCAAGTTAAATTTGTTCACTAAGCTCCCTTGAGCTTACAACAACCCAGGTAAAACTGCTCTGGGTGGGCGTCCAGTGCCCCCTATGGATTCAAAGAAAAGGATTTACCTGGTAAGTACCAAAATCCTATTTTCTTTATCATCCACTAGGGGTCACTGGAGTACTCTTGGGACGTACCAAAGCTTCCCTCGTGGGCGGGAGAGCTGTTTGATACTTGTAACAGTAGGCAGCCAAAGCTAAATGCTGATGGCGCCACCATTCATAACGTGTAAACGTGCACAAACGTGGTGCACTAAAGGCTATGTAGCCGCGTCGTCAACGCTCCACGACCCGCTGGGTGTGACATTCCCACAGAACCTGTGGGATGCTATTACTGACGTAGGCGATTGTAACTTAGCCTTAAGTAAGCCTGACTTGTAGTCATTATTATCCAACTGGATAAAATCTGCTGAGAAACTGGCTAACCCCAGTTTGCAGTATCATATAGAACAAACAACGTATTCATATCACGTACTACATATATAAACGCGTAACGCGTGTACCACATTCAGAATTTTAGAATGTGCTGTCCCCACAGGAACCACTATTGGTATATTGATGTGAAGAATACGAAAGCGGATTTTGTCGGAAGATCTGCTTTGTAATGAGAAAACTCAAATACGGTGGCTTGGAATACAAGGCACCCAAATATGAAAACAAAATCCTTGCCGAAGCACCCTTGGCGAAGCCAAGGCTAGAAGAAAAATGTTTTCCAAAGTGAGAACTTAATACCCATTTGTTGTACGGGTTCAAAAATATGAAACTTAATTCCCATTTGTTGAAAGGATTCCAAAATATGAAAACTAAGAAATCTGAACCCAACCTCAAATCGCCTGGCGCTGTAGGTGGGATAAATAGAGTCTGAACTTTGGTGACACCTTGTAGAAAGATGTTTACAGACGTAAATAGAGGCAAACGCTTTGAAAATAAGTTTACCACACAGATACCTGCACTCTTAGTGCAGATGAACGCAGTTTTCCATCCCATCCCGTTTAACAGAATACGGGTACTTGAAGTATGATGTTGGAAACTTCCGAGGTTTACAACCTATGTAAGCACACGAAATTTTTTAATTATGAGCTGCCTTAAGCGGCTTACTATTTCGTAACATGGTTGGTATAACCGATACTGTAATTCTCTATTTTTTAAGAGAGAGGTCTGAACTCTCACCCCGTCAACCGCAGCTGCGGTACATAGATAATAGGTACATAGGTAACTATGGGTAAAAGAACGTTCCGTGATGTAACAGGTTGGCCGTATTATGAGCGGGGCAAGATCGTGTGCAAGTATTACTTGAAAATTCGAGAAGCAAACTTCTCCGAAACCCATGAGATACCACCAGTATGACTGTGACGAACTGTCTTCTGATCCGTTTTGGCAACGAAGAGAGAAGCGGAAAATGGTGGAGCCAGATACACGATGCTGAATGACCCCATGAATGTGATGTACATATACTGAGCTTTTGTAATTGTGGCGAGATGCCATTATGTATACTTGGGGTAACCGCCTTCTGTGGACTCACATATGAAACACCTCTGGATTTAATGTCCAGTTTTCAAGATCCAAACCCTGACGGGTGAGATCTTTTGTCTAACAAATGTCCACTCACGGATTGATGTCTTGACATTTTCACATAATGGCGTTCTGAGCCATTGAAGATTTGAGTTACCTGCCGCATTGCCATGCGGCTTCTTGGTTTTCACTGGTTGTTGTGTATGCAACTGCCGTTGCTTTGTTTGACTGCTTAAGGGCAGCGTGAGCTAGGCATGAAAAAACAAAATTACATGAAACTCACGGTTGTTCCTGTCTACAGAAATCTTTAGTAAAAAGCGAAAGATTTATTCGTTCTGAAGAGAACCCAGAGTCTATCCCTGGACAGACTGAAAACGAATTATTTATTGCATTGTAAAATGCACAGAGTTCTAGGACATTTATCTATTGCATTGTAAAATGCACAGAGTTCTAGGACATTTATTGACAGCAATCTGTCGTGTTTTAGAACCTTTGCGTTGATTTTAACTACAAATCCTGACTCTCTGTGACTGTCGTCCAGAGTATACGCACCCTTGTCCCTCTGTGAGAAACGCGATTGAAAACACATCTTTATTCTTAATAAGTGAATACACCAATGTACCGCTAATGTGCGTGTACCTTTGTTCTTGCTGGTGTAGTAGGTAAAAGTCTTTGATTTACCGTATTTATAATCTTACCTAGGAATTGACATCGTTTAGACCGACTTAGATGTGATTGTTTTCGAACTTAATCTGCTACCGCAGTATACCTTAGTAGCGCAAGATAGAGGAACTTTGTTGATACATAGTTCTTATGTGAGATGAGCGATTATTCCAACATCACTTTGGTAAATACCGGCAGCGATAAGCAACGGTATAAATGAAATGGTTAATGGTTGTGGCGATTTGCAAACGCTAGAACCTGTGATGAAGAAACCGGACTGGGTAAATACGCATTGTGAAGATCAAATGCAATTATACAATTTTGTGGCTGCAATAAGCAAAAACTAACTGCAGAAAATCCATTTTCATTTTCTAACTGTAGTAAATGACTTGCTGATTGATATTGCAACGGAGCTGTTTGATTTTGCTCAAACAGACGGGAATAAGTCATTTTGACTCTGTTGGCGTACTATTGACTGGTTTATAACCCAGCAAAGACTAAATGACAACCTGCCAAACCGTTCGCCAGAAGCAGTTTTGTACTCTAAGCTGTAAATAGCTGAGACATATATGAGTTGAAGTCATGAAACCTCGCAAATGTAACCTGAAAAGACGCACTTCCACAAATGTAAAAGAGGTCATCAAACCACTGGCTTGCTGACTGTAACGTCCTGTCGTTACAAGACGTGACTGATGTTTATAAAAGAATAAAACGCTGTTACAAGTATATTGTATGCGCTAATGGCAGAATACCGTAAAGGGATAAAATGTCGTTACACATATATCCAATTTAGGAGCAAACAAGCTCTGGGCTTGTCGCGCTTAACTAGCGACAATTTGAAAATAACCGGCGTTAGCAAAAGCTTTACAGATATACTCTGCAGCTTCTTTTAACCGTGATCGGCATGGTTCCATAGATAGATTCTAGTGACCCAAATGTATCTGTGGTTTTTATAATGTTTGACAGAAACGCATATACCAATGGCGGATCGCGTCCTTTTGGAAACTATTATGTATGGTTGTCTAAAACCCCGCACTATCTGAGTGCTGGACTAATGTACCCTGCTCACTTGTAGTTATCGGTGTGAGATTTGACATAGAATCGTGCATTAAATTATAAGACTAGTGAAATAAACACTCTGGTACCCAAAGGAAAATTGTCACTTTGGAAAGATTGTCTTTTGTTAGCGCTGGCGGAGTTATTCTGAGACTCCGATTACCGCTGTTTTAATTTGAATTGCCAATGTTAACATTTTTAGTCTGCACTAGAGCCTTATTCGCTATGTAGACAGACATCATAATAGGCAACAGACAGACACTTGCACGATTATTATATGGCATATATATCTATATATATATGTTATTGCTGAACAGCATATTTATTAGGAAACCAAAGTCTTTATGTGAAAAGCAGTTCACATGGGCATGAAACCCGAACCAAATTCCTACTAACACCCCTGCGCCTTCTGGTGGCTTAAAGATGTAGGGCAGGAATGTTCCAGAATTATCTTGAACTAAAAAAAAAAATTCCCACTAACACCCCTGCGCCTCCTTGTGGAGTAGAGGTGTATGGTCTGGAATTATAACTGGAAAACCAGCAATGATTAAAATGGCCGTCATGCCATGCTTTCCCAGAAAATCATAGTACAGGGTACCTGCTGCATAGGATACAGTAAAATATATGTATTCAAATAATATGAGCACTGCCTGCAGTGTATTTATGCAACTGTAACCAAAAATAACAGAAAACATGGTTAAACGTGTAATAGGTTATGCCTTTTAATATAGGCTTAATAGCCTATTATACAGTTATTATGCTTAATAGCCTATTATACATAGGTTTTGAACCCATGCAGCCTTTGCTGCTGCTATGGGTATTATTCCCCCCCCCCCCCCCTGCATCCCTTACCTGCAGCGTACGGAGATCGGGAGCAGGGAGAGCAGGAGAGCCTGAATCTAGCGCCGGGGAGCCGTCCGGCAGCTGCTTCCTACAGCAGTACACAGTCTCCCTGTGTCTGCGGTGTTTGGAAAAGTGGCCTGCGTCCTTTAGTGACGTGCGGCCACTGTCTCGGCGGCGTGTAGCGGTGCCGGGCCATGAAAGCAGTGAGAGCGGCCGGCGTCTGAGTGACGTGCGGCCGCTCTCTTAGTTGAGCGCCCGGAGAATGTCGGCGGCGTGTAACGGTGCCGCAGCAGAGCAGTGAGAGCGGCCGGCGTCTGAGTGACGTGCGGCCGCTCTACTTAGGTCAGCCCAGGAGAATGGCGGTAGCGTCTAGCGGTGCCGTGCCCTCAGAGCAGTGAGAGCGGCCGGCGTCTGAGTGACGTGCGGCCGCTCTCTTAGTACAGCGCACGGAGATTCTCGTACCGGGCCATCAGCGCAGTGAGAGCGGCCAACGTCTGAGTGACGTGCGGCCGCTCTGCGCATCGTTCAGCAAGACCTTCAGCGGCGTGTAGTTCACGTGCTCAGCGGCTATGTCATTTCTACAGCATAACACACACACAGCAGGGCGGCAGCGTGAGCTGACCGCCCTGACACTCATACCTTGTGCCGCCTTCTCTTCTCTCTGCAAGCTCCGTTTCAGCCTCATCTTGGCTGTGACGGAGCTTCTGTAAGTGTAAGCTCCTTCCAGCTCTTTGTCTTATCCTGGCTGTAACGGATCTTCTTTCTGTAAGCTCCGTTCAGTTTAAAGGAGACAATGGCTGCCTGTGGCTGTGAGGGTGCTCTTTGTGAGGACCGACACGCCATGCGCTTGTCTATAGCGCCTGTGGCTGTGAGGGTGCTCTTTGTGAGGACCGACACGCCATCCGCTGCCTTGCAGCGACACCATCCCGGACCCATGTTTTTCCATAAACTGAGACGGGCAGTGTAAAAATTAAAAATAAAAATAAAAATAAAAATCTGAAAAGTGGCCATTGCCACAAGCCGATGTTCATCTGTGAGCACCGAAAAAACACTGGCAAAGTACACTGAGGTACTTGGGGATATGGAGGGGGGGGAGAGTCCTAAATTTGAATATTCAGTGCCTTTGTTCGGCTCCGCCCGTCCATATCCCAAGAGTACTCCAGTGACCCCTAGTGGATGATAAAGAAACTGAGAATACACATCTGTGCGTTTGCTCTTGACAGCTGTAGGAGCGGATTAGGAGGGTCATTCAGAGTTGATCGTAGCTGTGCTAAAGCACAGGGCTAGTCCGCTCCGCATGTCAGTGCCCCCCTCCCCACTGAAGTGCAAAGGCATCACACAGCGGCGATGCCTTTGCACTTCAAGAGTAGCTCCCGGCCAGCGCAGCTTTAGCGTGCTGGCCGGGAGCTAGTCATCGCTCCCCGGCCCGCAGTGGCTGCGTGTGATGTCACGCAGCCGCAGCGGGCCACTCCCCGCACGGTCCGACCACGCCTGCGTTGGCTGGACCGCGCCCACGAAACGGCGGACAAACGACGCCGTTTCGCCCCCTCCCGCCCATCGACCGCCTCTGCCTGTCAATCAGGCAGAGGAGATCGTAGCGCAGCGACGGGCGGCCATGCGCAGTTCCGACCCGATCGCTACGCTGCGAAAACTGCAGCGTGCGATCGGGTCAGAATGACCCCCTAGGTGCTGTGTGTCTTTAGCACTTACATGCCGTTTGCAAATAAAGCTGCTCACGTTTGTATCACTATGATATATGTATTAGTTATATAATAACTGCATGGCTATTTGTGAAAATGATAAATGCTATACACCAGCCTATTTAAAGCACACCAGCAACATTTATGTGCAGAATAAGTTGTACAGTCAGAAAACAGCAACAGTGTAAAAATAAATAAAAAATAACCATAAGAAAGAAACATAAAATAACAAAAGCCATCAACTGGCTTCACGTGATTGGGAGAAATACTGCAAACCAGGCAGACGTGCCCCCAGGATTCTTCCTAAATCAGTTTCTTATTACAGCTTGTGACAGAGGCGCAATTAAAAATAAAAGTAAGTAGGAGACACAGAACGAGGGAACAAGCAGACCAGACAGACGGCAGAATCTGTCTCTCCAGAACTACACAGGAAAAATCTATGACCTGACTCTGCCTTAGGTTACCTCTCTGGATGAGCCACGAGGCACAGTGTGAACTAGGTCCTAGGCGGTCATTCGTTCGCTGTGCAGCGATGAGGCTAAAAAATGGCACTTCTGCGTATGCAGCGCGATGATTCCTACACCTCTGCATTAACCCACAGACATCTTCAGCTGTATTTTAAATGTATGTGATTTCTGCTTGATGATTCCCACACCTCTGCATTAACCCACAGACATCTTCAGCTGTATTTTAAATGTATGTGATTTCTGCTTGATGATTCCTACACCTCTGCATTAACCCAGACATCTTCAGCTGTATTTTAAATGTATGTGATTTCTGCTTGATGATTCCCACACCTCTGCATTTACCCACAGACATCTTCAGCTGTATTTTAAATGTATGTGATTTCTGCTTGATGATTCCTACACCTCTGCATTAACCCACAGACATCTTCAGCTGTATTTTAAATGTATGTGATTTCTGCTTGATGATTCCTACACCTCTGCATTAACCCAGACATCTTCAGCTGTATTTTAAATGTATGTGATTTCTGCTTGATGATTCCTACACCTCTGCATTAACACAGACATCTTCAGCTGTATTTTAAATGTATGTGATTTTTGCTTGATGATTCCTACACCTCTGCATTAACCCAGACATCTTCAGCTGTATTTTAAATGTATGTGATTTCTGCTTGATGATTCCTACACCTCTGCATTAACCCAGACATCTTCAGCTGTATTTTAAATGTATGTGATTTCTGCTTGATGATTCCCACACCTCTGCATTTACCCACAGACATCTTCAGCTGTATTTTAAATGTATGTGATTTCTGCTTGATGATTCCTACACCTCTGCATTAACCCACAGACATCTTCAGCTGTATTTTAAATGTATGTGATTTCTGCTTGATGATTCCTACACCTCTGCATTAACCCAGACATCTTCAGCTGTATTTTAAATGTATGTGATTTCTGCTTGATGATTCCTACACCTCTGCATTAACACAGACATCTTCAGCTGTATTTTAAATGTATGTGATTTTTGCTTGATGATTCCTACACCTCTGCATTAACCCAGACATCTTCAGCTGTATTTTAAATGTATGTGATTTCTGCTTGATGATTCCTACACCTCTGCATTAACCCAGACATCTTCAGCTGTATTTTAAATGTATGTGATTTCTGCTTGATGATTCCTACACCTCTGCATTAACCCAGACATCTTCAGCTGTATTTTAAATGTATGTGATTTCTGCTTGATGATTCCTGCAAACTATAACTCTTGATCTCTATTCACACCAATGTATAATTTAGCAGTGTATGTAATTGTATTTGTAGAATATTAGTACTTGCTTATAGCTGATATTATCTATTGTATAGATGTTGGTCAGTGGAGTGGAGTTTATTAGCATACATGGACTGGTGTTTACTTAACACAGGGTAATATAAGCCCTTTGATTAGATGTCCAATTGGCTTCAGCTGAAGCCTTTGTAAATTAGAACTAGTATATGTTAGCATTCAGTTATGGGGCAGTTGTCAGAAGTTTAGAAATATGCGAAGTTTGGAAATTACAAAGTTAGGAAATGTTAAAAAGAACAGTTGAACAAACATTGAAAAACATTGGAAAGCAGGTAAATCTACCATTTAACTAACAATTTCCATAAGCATTTTCCTATCTATACTTTTCTCTTTATAAACACCATGCTCCACAAACTGTTTTTCCTCATAGCACTTCATGGTATCCTCTATAAAATGACATCGTCCTTCACTATTCCTGTTATGTATCGCTCTGTACACATTGCAGCCTCATTAATCCACTCCCCTCTTATTAACACTCATGAGCTTTTAACCTATGTACACTAACTGTCACATCCTCTACCTGTCACCATAAGAAACTATCACACACCTCCCCCAACTATACCTATCTCTCTCTTCTTCTGCTTCTACTAGCTGGTGACATATCCCCTAATCCAGGTCCCATCCACACACCACGCTCACATTCAGCTGATTCACAACGGAATATAAAATCAACAAACCTTATCAACATCACTTGTCTCCCATCTACCTCCAAGTCACTAAAATGTGCTTTATGGAATGCACGCTCTGTTTGCAACAAATTAACAGCTATTCATGACCTTTTCATAGCAAAAAAATTCAATATGCTGGCTATAACAGAAACCTGGCTCATACAATCAGACACTGCCTCCCCTGCAGCACTGTCACATGGTGGCCTCCACTTCACACACACCCCCAGGCCTGGTAACATCAAAGGAGGTGGTATTGGAATATTACTGTCCAAATCTTACACGCACATCGTTTTACCACCTGTTCCCTCACTCACATTTACATCCTTTGAAGTACACTCTATTAGGATTTTCACCACCTGGGCAACCCAAAAAGTTTCTGGAAGATTTTTCTGCTTGGCTCCCTCACTTTCTATCCTCTGACATCTCCACCATCATTATGGGTGATTTCAATCTCTCTATTGACAGTCCACAATCTCCCCATGCCTCTAAACTACTCTCTATAACCTCCTCTCTTGGCCTCTCCCAATGGACTGACTCCCCTACTCATCAGGAGGGCCACTGCCTTGATCTTGTATTCACCAGACTATGCGCTGTTTCTGAACTCACTAACACTCCTTTCCCCCTCTCAGATCACAACCTTATCACATGCATGCTCTCCTCCATTACTTCAAACTCCATGTCCCTAAAGTCTACAAGGACACCTCTTACCCGCAGAAATATTAACGCTATTAATTTTCAACAACTATCTACCTCTCTGCAACCACTGCTCTCACCAATTTCTACATTCACCTCTCCAGAGACTGCTGTGTCACACCTTAACCAAACTCTAGTAACAGCACTTGATGAAGTGGCTCCAGCTACCCATCACACTCCACGTAGACTTAGATGTCAACCGTGACACTCTAAATACACTAGACACTTCCAAAAACTCTCACGTAAAGTTGAACGCCAGTGGCGTAAATCTCGTAGTTCAAGTGACTTTCTCACATATAAGACCACCTACCACTCTTATCGTAATGCTCTGGACACTGCCAAACAAACATATTTTCAATCTCTCATCTCTGCTCAAGCCTCTAACCCCAAGCGACTTTTTAATACATTTAAATCACTTCTTGTCCCTCTCTCACCTAACCCACCAGCCACTGTCAGTGTGCAAGATCTTGCTTCCTATTTCAAGGACAAGATTGACAAGATCCGAAATGAAATGGTATGCTCTTCCACAGCAAGTGACCTGCTCAATTCCCTGCCTGAACCCTCTAACACCTTCTCTTCCTTTGATCCTACAAATGAAGATGAAGTATCTGCACTCTTTTCATCTGCCTACTCTAATACCTCTCCCCTTGACTATATACCCTCACAAATTCGTAAAGCTCTGCCTACTGTGCTCATCCCAACCTTAACGAAAATCTGTAATCTCTCCCTGTCTACTGGTATCTTTCCTTCTCTATACAAGCATGCAGTGATTACTCCCACTCTGAAAAAACAAAACTCTGACCCGAACTCTCTCTCTAACTACCGTCCCATCTCTCAGCTCCCATGCCCCTCCAAGCTACTGGAGAGACTTGCCTACACTCGCCTCACACACTTTCTTAATTCACACAGCCTACTGGACCCACTTCAGTCAGGATTTCGTGCCCAACACTCCACAGAGACAGCACTGACTAAGGTAGTGAATGATTTGGTCACTGCTAAATCTAAAGGACATTACTCACTACTTATTCTCCTTGATCTCTCTGCTGCTTTTGACACTGTTGACCACTCTCTTCTCATACAAACACTACAATCCCTAGGTATTCAGGACACAGCCCTTTCTTGGTTCTCATCCTACCTATCTAATCGCTCCTTCAGTGTTCGTTTCACTGATTCCACCTCTCCTTCGCTACCTCTCTCAGTTGGAGTACCACAAGGCTCAGTCCTAGGTCCTCTGCTTTTCTCTATCTATACCACATCTCTTGGCAAACTAATCAACTCTTTCGGATTTCAGTAACATCTGTATGCGGATGATACTCAAATCTACCTATCCTCCCCTGATTTGTCACCATCTGTATTGGTCCATGTCACTGAATGCCTTTCTGCCATTTCATCTTGGATGACATCTCGCCACCTCAAACTTAATATTTCCAAAACAGAATTAATTATATTTCCACCGGCCAATAGTAGTTTCCAACCTGATATCTCTATCACTGTTGAGAACTCTGCAATCACCCCTACCCCACAAGCTCGCTGCCCAGGTGTCATTCTTGACTCTGAACTGTCCTTTGTTACCCACATTCAATCTGTCTCAAGATCATGTTGCATACATCTAAAAAACATATCCAAAATACGACCATATCTTACACAAGACACAGCAAAAACTCTAATCCATGCTCTCATTATCTCCAGCATTGATTATTGTAATAGTCTCCTGACCGGTCTTCCAAACATAGGCTCTCACCACTACAATCCATTTTGAATGCAGCTGCGAGGCTAATCTTCCTTGCCAGACGTTCATCGTCTGCAGATCCGCTCTGTCAGTCCCTCCATTGGTTACCGGTATTCTACCGTATTAAATATAAAATACTTTTACTCACATACAAGGCTATTAACCAAACTGCACCAACATACATCTCTTCACTCATCTCAAAATATCTCCCAACCCGACCTCTCCGCTCTGCACAAGATCTACGTCTCTCATCCACACGCATTACTTGTTCACACTCAAAATTACAGGACTTTATCCGGGCTTCACCCACTCTGTGGAATGCCCTCCCACGCACAGTAAGACTCGCCTCTAGTCTCCAAACCTTTAAATGTTCCCTGAAAACTCACCTCTTCAGACAAGCCTATCAAATTCCAGACCCAACCACATAACCTTCAGTGCTTCCCTATCTAATTACATCCTCTGTAGAGTATTCATAACATCACATATCTTGTCTTTCTTTAGTCTCACACCCTCCTGACACTTGGATAACTTTGTGGGGTATCATCATACAACCCATTAAGAACCTAGCAATCTGGTGGACCATTATGCAATAGGTAGCATCTATCCTTGTGTATCTATGCCTATTTCCCTCTAGATTGTAAGCTTGCGAGCAGGGCCTTCCTACCTCTGTCTGTTTTTACCCAGTTTTGTTTTATTACTGTTGTTCTAATTGTAAAGCGCAACGGAATATGCTGCGCTATATAAGAAACTGTTAATAAATAAATAATAAATAATGCGCACGCACAACGTACTATTACAACGAACGATGTCATTTTGCACAGGGTCTAGCGATGCATTTCAGTCGTACTGGTGGCCGCAGAGCGACTGACAGGAAGAGGGCGTTTCTGGGTGTCAACTGACCATTTTCAGGGAGTGTTCGGAAAAACGCAGGCGTTCCAGGAAAAACGCAGGCGCGGCTGGGCAAACGCAGGGCATGTTTGGGACGTCAAAACAGGAACTGAATAGTCTGAAGTGATTGCAAGCGCTGAGTAGGTCTGGAGCTATTCTGAAACTGCACAAAAAAAAAAACTTTGTAGCCGCTCTGCGATCCTTTCGTTCGCACTTCTGCTAAGCTAAAATACACTCCCAGTGGGTGGCGGCATAGCGTTTGCACGGCTGCTAAAAACTGCTAGCGAGCGATTAACTCGGAATGACCACCCTAGAGCAGTAAGATCCTTCTGCACCCAGGACTGAGGAAGGCCTGCTTCACTCCAGTGGCCTGTTTGGCTGGGTTTACAGAACTAAATGCCTGATAAACTGTTTTATATGAGGCGTATAAGCAGGGAGATTGCCCAGAATGCACCTGCGACGCACACAACCCCATGTGCGTCAATATCAATAGTTTGTTTTAAGTTTGACCGGTGACCAGACTAAAGCACTGCTCGTCTTCGACCTGTTCCGAATGTACTGGTTACACTACGTGGCAGTCCTCACTCTGTTTCAGCGACAGGCCCATGAGACAGAACATATAAGTTGATACAAGATTTTACATGGTTTCCCAAACTCTAACAGAAGATAATGTTTTTCACTGTATGTAACCTTGTCATTTGCTCTATCAGAACGGCTCCATACTAAAGATTTACAGATATAGTCTGATTTGCATATGGAAAAGATCCACTTCCCCAATTATTTAATCTTCATCTACAAATATGCTAAAACGTACAGTAATCGCTGCTGTGCACGGACCTCTAGGTGGCGCCATTTACATGAAATCATGTTGTGTAAATGTCACACTGTAAAATTACACACAAGACCAGCAGTCCATGTTTTCAGGATTTCTCCCAGCCAAAATGGCAACTGCATTGGGAAAAACTGAGGCATTACTGACTTGTAAAACTGAACCTCATCTGAATATGTAAATGACATCTCTAGAACACAGGGGGTGTATTTACAGACAAGGGATTCACTGACCTCGTACTTCTGTAACGCTTTCAAGGTTCTGGAGTTCTTGCCGGCCCGAGCTTTGGTCTCACTCATTAATATATGGATTATTATACGGTTTCTGGTTTGTCGGCCGATATCAAGTGGTGTTTCTCCCTGCAGGATGTGACAAAACAAAAATATCTTAGAATAAATAACCTAAAATAATCTAGTTCCCATTGGGAGAAATTTCCAGATATTCTGTATGTTACAGCAGATGACAAGGCGGCAGTACGGGCATTAGGGAATTTTAGGTAGGTGCGGAGGGAGGGATAACCTGGGGTAGATTAGGGGAATGTCAGAGAGGAGGAAGAGCTGCCCCGGGGTAGATTAGGGGGAATGTCAGGCATAGAGGTGAGAGTGACGCCCTGGGGCAGTTGGGTATTATACAGAAAACTGATGGACTATAGAAAATAAAGCAGCAAGAATTAAATTCTCTCTCATAAATATGAAATGATCCGCGATTTATCACCTTGGCGTTCTCCACGTCCAAACTGGATCCGGCCTCTAGCAGCAGATCCACCGCGTTGACGTTGCCAGAAGACACCGCCCAGTGAAGAGCCGTGTTCCGGTGGACCTTGTCCATAAGATTTAAAGATGGGTTCAGCTTCAACAGGAAACTGGTCGGTTCCATTCTAAAGACAGGACAATCTGGTTAGCCCGCAGAATATCCCTGAGCTTTATCAGCAACACAGATGGGAGGGGGATCAGTAAGCAGAAGCATACATTTATATAATGTCTAAGCTATATCGTAGATACACAAAAACATAGCAAACTATTACAACACGTAATAGAAATGATCTGTAAGTATCCGAAGAAAGCAGAGTAACCGGGAAACTGCTCATAAAACCGCACGCACTTCCGCTCACTATTTTATAAGGCCGATACAGTCAAGGTAATGGGTATTATCACCCAAATATTAAACAATTTAAACACCCCCCACCTCGCCCCAACAAGTTTGCGCAGAGTCGCGGCTCCATTATATATACAGTACATATATACTTTAGCAGTTCTAGTACATGTTTATTCTCCGAAAGACTAATTTAATCAATACTTTGCTTCCCAGACAGTAACAGATGGAATATGTTCTCGTTACCCAATTATTTTCTGTGCAGCCAGCATAAGGGGGGTCATTCCGTTCAGATCGGTCACATCTATGCTCTGCAAATAGAGGAACGGAAACTGTTAAATACAAACATCGGCAGAACTACATAAGAGTCTGTAGAAGGGGTGTTTAGCCCAAGCTTGACCCACCACCAATCTCCACCTCCAAAAAACCCAGACGATTACGGGGGATGGGGAGAAATAATCCATAAAGTCAATAGTATTTTTAAAAAGGTAACTGTACACTTCCATTTCTCCGAGTTTTCATTGCATGTACACACCTCTCCTTTGGCGATTAGGTAAGCTATAATAGGTAAGTGCTGGAAGAGGACAGCCAGATGGACGCTGTTATACCCTTCCCCATCTATCAGATTCGGGTCGCCCCCAATCTTCATCAGCAGTATAACGGTCTGGAGGTGTCCTTGCCTGAGGAGGGAGAGCAGAAATACTACACGTCACAACAGAAACATTAAGACGTTGCTCAATACCTACAATTAATGAATACACAAATGTAACTGGAGTCTGCCAAGTTATAATTAAAAAGGGAACCATGGCAAACGTTTAACTAGACTGTAAGAGCTTAAGGATAGAGTTCTATTAAGTTAGACATGATTCTTTTCATTGATTATAATTTCACTTGAATACTTTGTATAATTTTTTTTTTATATCCTTGTAAGAACCATGGGGGTAATTCCAAGTTGATCGCAGCAGGAAATTTTTTAGCAGTTGGGCAAAACCATGTGCACTGCAGGGGGGGCAGATATAACATTTGCACAGAGAGTTAGATTTGGGTGGGTTATTTTGCTTCTGTGCAGGGTAAATACTGGCTGCTTTATTTTTACACTGCAATTTAGATTGCGGATTGAACTCACCACACCCAAATCCATCTCTCTCTGCACATGTCATATCTGCCTCCCCTGCAGTGCACATGGTTTTGCCCAACTGCTAGAAAATTTCCTGCTGCGATCAACTTGGAATTACCCCCCTTATTTGTGGTACCAAAGAGAAACATTGGGGCAGATGTATTAACCTGGAGAAGGCATAAGGAAGTGATAAACCAGTGATATGTGCAAGGTGATAAAGGCACCAGCCAATCCGCTCCCATATGTAAATTAACAGTTAGGAGCTGATTGGCTGGTGCATTATCACTTTGCACTTAACACTGCTTTATCACTGGTTTATCACTTCCTTATGCCTTCTCCAGGTTAATACATCTACCCCTTTGTTTTATCTCACAGCTTCCAGTGGTAGGTCCAGATCAGGATAATTACACCTGTAAGAACCCTTGAATAATACACACACATGCTCAGGCTGGGCAGCGCTCACCACAGATCAAGAATGCTAGAAAACAGGTTTAATGCAGCCCCACCTTATTAAACTAATGGGGCTGCGGAATAACCTGCATTGTGCAATCACAGCTTTCTATATAGTGATCACATGACCTGTATCACATCTTTGTAAGTGTGGAAATGCAGAGTTGCATGTTACAGCCCAGCCGTTAGAATTACATCACACTGAATGATGGGAAACGAGGCGAAATCGGCCTCAGATGCTTCCTGCAGAAATAATCTATAAAGGAACAAGAAAAGCCAGTTCGCCCGGTCTGACTGACTGAGGAGCGTTACTCCTTATATTCCAATTACACTGGCTGGTTAGCAACGGGAGTCAGGTTCTTCTGGTCTTTCATATAGTCTAGGCCAGGCAACCAGATGACAAATGTGGGTGCATCCCAAAGCAATGAGGGGTGCGGAAAGCAGATGCAAAACAGTGGCAGGCTCCTGGGCTGAACGCATTGAAGTACGAGTGAAAGAGAGAAGAAGGCAATTTAGACGCATCTCTGCTTGTTCAGATAGGGTGCGTGGACAGAACTGCGGTCTATGCAGAGTGGTGGGTATGAGTAAATCTGCCTGATTTCAGGTGTGCTCCTAGAACATGGCTGACGCAAGCGTAGACTGACGACAACATACAAAGCCTTTTAAAGGGTTATACAAGAATTAGTATTTATTATAACAATACCGGACAAAATTCAGTTGACTAACATCCCATATAACGTATCTGTCTCCTTGTGATGTGCATCAATTAGTAAGGAGCACTCCGCATATGAAGTGTAGGAGTACGCGCCGATCAACGTGTAGCCAGGAACACACAGCACCATCCAGGTGAGCACTCAAAAAAACAAAAAAAAAAAAAAACACTCGCTGGTGCGTAGTCCCAGATACGGCAGCCTGTGACTGTTACATTGTAGCCAATGGCCACTGAGGAGGTTGTATATTATATCCAGAGTGTCCCAATATGCTGACAAGTAAAAAGTGTTTAGATATAGCAAAAGATATCAATGTGTCCAGGTAAGGTGTGAGAGACTCTGTAACTGTAAGATGACACGCCGCGGTGCGTTTCAGTGCCAGCTGTGCACTTTTATCAAAGATATAACGAGTTTTATGGTAAGAACTTACCTTTGTTAAAACTCTTTCTGCGAGGTACACAGGGCTCCACAAGGAAAGACATAGGGGTGTAGCGTAGGATCTTGATCCGAGGCACCAACAGGCTCAAAAGCTTTGACTGTTCCCAAGATGCATAGCGCCGCCTCCTCTATAACCCCGCCTCCCTGCACAGGATCTCAGTTCTTAGTTAACCAGCCCAATGCAGTAGCAGGAAAAGAGACGACAACAGTTAGTAGCCACAACACCGCATTCTCACGACAAGCGAAGTGTCAGCGGCTAATGACATACCAACCCATAGAAGCTAAGTGCGTCAGGGTGGGCGCCTTGTGGAGCCCAGTGTACCTCGCAGAAAAAGTTTTAACAAAGGTAAGTTCTTACCATAAAACTCGTTTTCTGCTGCGGGGTACACTGGGCTCCACAAGGAAAGACATAGGGGATGTCCTAAAGCAGTTCCTTATGGGAGGGGACACACTGTAGCGGGCACAAGAACCCGGCGTCCAAAGGAAGCATCCTGGGAAGCGGCAGTATCGAAGGCATAGAACCTTATGAACGTGTTCACAGAGGACCACGTAGCCGCCTTGCACAATTGTTCAAGGGTCGCACCACGGCGGGCCGCCCATGAAGGTCTAACAGACCGAGTAGAATGGCCCGTAATGTGAGCAGGAGCTGACAGACCAGCCCTCACATAAGCATGTGCAATCACCACTTTAATCCATCTGGCCAAAGTCTGCTTGTGAGCAGGCCAGCCCAGTTTGTGAAACCCAAACAGAATAAAAAGAGAGAATCAGATTTCCTAACAGAAGCAGTTCTCTTCACATAGATACGGAGAGCCCGTACCACATCCAAAGACCGCTCTTTGGGAGACAGATCAAGAGAGACAAAGGCCGGTACCACAATCTCCTGATTAAGGTGGAACGAAAAAACCACCTTAGGCAAATAACCGAGATGAGTCCTAAGAACCGCCCGGTCACGGTGAAATATCAGATATAGGGAACTACAAGACAAGGCACCCAAATCCGACACTCATCTAGCTGAAGCAATAGCCAGCAGAAACACCACCTTAAGGGAAAGCCACTTAAGATCAGCTGAACTAAGAGGTTCAAACGGAGACTCTTGTAACGCCTCCAAAACCACTGACAAGTCCCAAGGAGCCACAGGCGGGACATAGGGAGGTTGGATACGCAACACACCCTGAATGAAGGTATGCACATCAGGTAAGGTTGCAATCTTTCTCTGAAACCACACCGACAAGGCAGATATTTGAACCTTGAGGGAGGCCAGACGCAGGCCTAAGTCCAGGCCCTGCTGAAGAAAGGCCAACAACTTGGCTGTACTAAACTTGGAAGCGTCATAATTGTTAGATGCGCACCAAACAAAGTAAGAATGCCAGACCCTATGGTAAATACGAGCAGAAGCCGGTTTCCGGGCCCGCAACATAGTTTAAATGACCACCTCAGAAAACCCTTTAGCCCTCAAGACGGAAGCTTCAAGAGCCACGCCGTCAAAGACAGCCGGGCTAGGTCCTGGTAGACACAGGGGCCCTGAACGAGGAGGTCTGGGCGTTGTGGAAGTAGAATTGGACGCTCTGACGATAGGACCTGCTGGTCTGAGAACCAGTGCAGCCTGGGCCACGCTGGAGCTATGAGAAGCAGAATTCCTCTTTCTTGCTTGAACTTCCAAATTACCCTGGGCAGGAGCGACACCGGAGGGAACACGTACGGCAGCCGAAACCTCCACGGCACCGCCAGCGCATCCACGAATGCTGCTTGAGGATCCCTTGTCCTTGCTCCGAAGACCGAAACCTTGTGATTGTGTCGAGACGCCATCAGATCTACGTCTGGAAGGCCACTTTTCCACTAGGAGTTGAAACACTTCTGGATGGAGGCCCCACTCGCCGGCATGTACGTCCTGACGACTGAGAAAGTCCGCTTCCCAATTCAGGACTCCCGGAATGAATATTGCCGATATGGCCGGTAGATGGCGTTCCGCCCATTGCAGAATCCGTGAGACTTCCTTCATTGCCAAACGGCTTTGAGTGCCGCCTTGATGATTTATGTAAGCCACTGTGGTGGCGTTGTCCGACTGTACTTGAACAGGACGGTTCTGAATTAAATGCTGGGCAGGTTCAACGAATTGAAGACCGCCCGCAATTCCAGAATGTTGATCGAGAGGAGAGATTCCTCCTTGGTTCACCGACCCTGAAGGGAGTGTTGCTCCAGCACCGCGCCCCAACCTCTTAGACTGGCATCTGTCGTCAACAGGACCCAGTCGGATATTCAGGAGGGATGGCCCCTGCACAATCGTTGGTCCTGGAACCACCAGTGCAGCGACAGACGGACCTCCGGAGTCAATGAGATCATGTGAGACCTGATCCGGTGAGGCAAGCCGTCCCACTTAGCTAGAATCAGCCTCTGGAGAGGGCGAGAATGGAATTGAGCATACTCCACCATGTCGAATGCCGACACCATGAGGCCCAGCACCTGCATCGCCAAATGTATCAACACTTGCGGACGAGAAAGGAAGCAATGAATCCTGTCCTGAAGCTTCAGGACTTTCTCCTGGGACAAGAACAACCGTTGGTTGTGTGTCCAATAGCGCTCTCAGGTGCACCATGCTCTGAGCAGGGAAGATTTCTTCCAGTTGAGTCACCCGTGGGCTTGTAGAAACCGGACAGTCATATCCAGATGACGTAGGAGAAGTTCTGGGGAATTTGCCAGGATCAACAAGTCGTCCAGATACGGTAGTATCCTGACCCCTTGACGGCAGAGTACCACCGGCAGCACCGCCATAACTTTGGTGAAGACTCGCGGAGCTGTAGTTAAACCAAAAGGTAACGCCCGAAACTGATAATGGAGGTTGCCAATCGCAAACCTCAGGTATTGCTGATGGGACACTGCTATAGGAATATGCAGGTAAGCATCCTGTATGTCCATGGAGACCATATAATCCCCAGGTTCCAAGGCCAGAACTATAGAGCGAAGGGTTTCCATACGGAACTTGGAAACTTTCACAAACCTGTTCAATGCCTTGAGATTGAGAATGGGCCGAGAGGACCCATTCGGTTTCAGGACTAAAAACAGCGGAGAATAGTACCCCCGGCCCCTCTGAGCAAGAGGCACCTGTACTACAACTCCTGTATCCAGAAGAGTCTGTACCACCAAATGTAGAGTATTTGCCTTTTCAGGCAAAATCGATGAGGGGGGGGACGGTTTTTAAAGGCAATGGTGTAACCTCGAGTGACGACTTCCTGCACCCAGGCATCTGAAGTGGTCTTCAACCATTCCTGGGTATACCCTAGAAGCCGGCCCCCCCACCCTGGGATCCCCCAGGGGTAGGCCCGCCCCGTCATGCGGCAGGCTTATCCGTCTTGGAAGCTGGCTGACGGGCAGCCCAGGCTCTTTTGGGCTTCGGCTTACCAGGTTTGGAAGTGCGGGCCTGCTTGTTGTACGCCTGACCTTTTGCTTTACCTGAAGGACGAAAGGAAGTACCTTTAGCCTTCGACACAGAAGGAGCGGTACTTGGGAGACAGGCAGTTTTGGCAGTAGCCAAGTCAGCCACTATCTTATTTAAGTCCTCCCCAAACAGAATATCTCCCTTGAAAGGGAGTACCTCCAGGGTTTTTCTAGAGTCCAGATCCACAGACCAGGATCTCAGCCACAATATCCGGCGAGCCAGGACTGATGTAGTAGAGGCCTTGGCTGCTAGAACACCGGCATCAGAAGCCGCCTCTTTAATATAGTGAGAAGCTGTGACAATATATGACAAGCATTGTCTAACATGGGCCAGTATTTACTAAAAATCCGAGTTTGGCCGATTTGAGTTTTTTTTTCTAAGTCCCAATCCGGGAATTCACTAAGCACCAATCTCGGCAGTGTTTGGACTATTCGTAATGGTTTGAATGACAACGTTCAGAAATACGAATGAATAGACCATCGGTCAAACGCGGCTGTTATTTCATAGAATACGGCCATTCACTATTCATTCGTATTTGGGTGTTAGTTTCTGAGTGCTCAAGTGCGGGTCTGTTTTTTTTCGATTCGTTAAAAAAAGCAGCAAAAAAAATAGACCTGCTCTTTCCAGTCGAGTTTGGATAACCATGCACGGATCAGTGAGATCTGTGCATGGTTATCTATGGGAAAGGGTCTGTTTAGTGTAAAATCGGGAAAAAAAATTGCGTGGGGTCCCACCTCCTAAGCACAACCAACCTCGGGCTCTTTGAGCCGGTCCTGGTTGAAAAAATATGGTGAAAAAAAATGACAGGGGTTCCCCCATATTTAATCAACCAGCACCGGGCTCTGTGCCAGGTCCTGGTTCCAAAAATACGGGGGACAAAAAGCGTAGGGGTCCCCCGTATTTTTTAAACTAGCACCGGGCTCCACTAGCTGGGGAGATAATGCCACAGCCGGGGGAAACTTTGATATCGGTCCCTGCGGCCGTGCCATTAAAACCCCAACTAGTCACCCCTGGCCGGGGTACCCTGGAGGAGTGGGGACCCCTTCAATCAAGGGGTCCCCCCCCCCTCCAGCCACCCAAGGGCCAGGGGTGAAGCCCGAGGCTGCCCCCCCCATCCAAGGGCGGCGGATGGGGGGCTGATAGCCTTGTTAACAAAATGTGAATATTGTTTTAAGTAGCAGCAGCAGTACTACAAGTCCCAGCAAGCCTCACCCGCAAGCTGGTACTTGGAGAACCACAAGTACCAGCATGCGGTGGAAAACCGGGCCCGCTGGTACCTGTAGTACTACTACTAAAAAAATACCCCAATAAAAACAGGACACACACACCGTGACAGTACAACTTTATTACATACATGCACACCAACATACACACATACTTACCTATGTTCCCACGAGGCTCGGTCCTCTTCTCCATGTAGAATCCTAGGGGTACCTGTGAAAAAAATTATACTCACATAATCCAGTGTAGAATCCGACCTTTGAATAATCCACGTACTTGGCAAAAAAATAAAACGGAAACCCGACCACGCACTGAAAGGGGCCCCATGTTTACACATGGGACCCCTTTCCCCGACTGCCAGGACCCCCCCTGACTCGTGTCAAAGAGGGTCCCTTCAGCCAATCAGGGAGCGCCACGTCGTGGCACTCTCCTGATTGGCTGTGTGCTCCTGTAGTGTCTGTCAGGCAGCACACGGCACAGATACAATGTAGCGCCTATGCGCTCCATTGTAGCCAATGGTGGAAACTTTGCGGGCAGCGGTTGACCGAAAGTAACCTCACCGCTGCCCGCAAAGTTCCCACCATTGGCTACAATGGAGCGCATAGGCGCTACATTGTATCTGTGACGTGTGCTGCCTGACAGACACTACAGGAGCACACAGCCAATCAGGAGAGTGCCACGACGTGGCGCTCCCTGATTGGCTGAAGGGACCCTCTTTGACACGAGTCAGGGGGGGTCCTGGCAGTCGGGGAAAGGGGTCCCATGTGTAAACATGGGGCCCCTTTCAGTGCGTGGTCGGGTTTCCGTTTTATTTTTTTGCCAAGTACGTGGATTATTCAAAGGTCGGATTCTACACTGGATTATGTGAGTAATTTTTTTCACAGGTACCCCAAGGATTCTACATGGAGAAGAGGACCGAGCCTCGTGGGAACATAGGTAAGTATGTGTGTATGTTGGTGTGCATGTATGTAATAAAGTTGTACTGTCACGGTGTGTGTGTCCTGTTTTTATTGGGGTATTTTTTTAGTAGTAGTACTACAGGTACCAGCGGGCCCGGTTTTCCACTGCATGCTGGTACCTGTGGTTCTCCAAGTACCAGCTTGCGGGGGAGGCTTGCTGGGACTTGTAGTACTGCTACTAAAAACAATATTCACATTTTGTTAACAAGGCTATCAGCCCCCCATCCGCCGCCCTTGGATGGGGGGGGGGGGGGGGGGGGGGACAGCCTCGGGCTTCACCCCTGGCCCTTGTGTGGCTGGAGGGGGGGGACCCCTTGATTGAAGGGGTCCCCACTCCTCCAGGGTACCCCGGCCAGGGGTGACTAGTTGGGGTTTTAATGGCACGGCCGCAGGGACAGATATCAATGTGTCCGACTGTGGCATTATCTCCCCAGCTAGTGGAGCGCGGTGCTGGTTTCAAAAATACGGGGGACCCCTACGCTTTTTGTCCCCCGTATTTTTGGAACCAGGACCTGGCACAGAGCCCGGTGCTGGTTGATTAAATATGGGGGAACCCCTGTCATTTCCCCCCCCATATTTTGTCAACCAGGACCGGCTCAAAGAGCTCGAGGCTGGTTATGCTTAGGAGGGGGGACCCCACGCATTTTTTTCTAACTTTTTTAAGACTTTAATGAACTTTTTAAGGTACACAATGAAGCCCTGCACGGATCTCAGATCCGGCCGGGATTCCTTGTGTTTTGTCAGGCAGTGTTTTACTCATCACTCCCGTAAAACACTGCCTGATATTACGAATCACATCGACATCGGAAAAAACGAATGTGCAAAACTCGGCAGCTTAGTGAATGACCGTATCAGGATTCAAAAAGTTGCAGTAAAATGCACCCGATACCATTCGAGATCAAACACCTTTCAAAACGGCAAAAACACGAATATTAGTAAATAAACCCCATGGTCAGAAGAGATTTCAGTTTCCAACTCTAGGGCCCATGCTTCAATAGCCTCTGCATCCCATGTTGCTGCAATAGTGGGCCTTTGTGCAGCACCCATGAGGGTGTAAATCGCTTTCAGACAACCCTCCAGACATTTATCCGTAGGCTCTTTTAGAGACGTGACGGTAGTGACAGGTAGAGCTGAGGAAACCATCATCCTAGCCACATGCGAGTCTACTGGAGGAGGAGTTTCCCAATTTTTAGACAGCTCTTGTGCGAGGGGATAGCGAGCCAGCATCTTCTTTTGAAGCACAAACTTCTTTCCCGGGTTTCCCCCGGGTTCCTGACGTATATCCACTAGGTGGTCAGAGTGAGGTAAAACTTGTTTAACCACATTCTGACGCTTGAACCTATCTGGTTTCTTAGGAGGGGCGGATGGCTCGGGATCATCCGTAATCTGCAGAATTAACTTAATAGCCTCCAAAAGATCAGGAACATCCACATGTGAACTACTATCCCCATCAGCAGTATCTGTGTCAGAATCTGTGGGGTCAGTGTAAGCGCCATCTTCATCAGACGAGGTGTCAGTGACAGCAGTCGATTGTGAGGAGGTAAGAGCTCGCTTAGAGGACCCCTTGGTCTTAGGCGAGCGAGGGTCAGACTTTTTTAGTAGTCAAGGACTGGTTCAACTTCTTCAATTGCGCAGACAAGTTATCCGCCCACGGCGGGTTAGCTGCGGGGGCCACATACGGTTGAACCGGCATAGGAGGTCCCATAGGAGGTGTTAGTTTAGTAACTAGCGTATTTAGAAGCGTGGAGAAAGTAGCCTACGGTGGGTCATTATGGGCCCCCGTTGCCACAGTCCCACTGGGGGGCAAGGAGCCCCCGGATCCAGAGCCCGCAGCTGCTACAGTCTCCTCATAGGGATCTGTGGCTTCAGCAACACTGGCAGTGTGTTCAGCCCCAGAACAGTTACCTTCAGAAGCAGACATGATATAACTTGCAATATCAGGTAACACAGTACAATTGTCAGCAGCACAATACCTCTTGCCCAAACCCCTGCGAAGTGTAGTCAGCACAAGCAGAGATACAGGAGAGATATGGTGACTAAAATCACAGAGAAAAATACGTATTAGAGTATATCTTGTGAATATCTTATATTATAAAACCTGACGCACCAAGCCCCCTCAGGTTATAGAATATAGGGATAGCAAGTGGAGTAAGAGACACAAAATGTAAATCACCCAACAAGCTAATGCACACACATATAGTCACAGTTATACAATGCAGAGGTTATTACCAACAATAATACTGCACTGGACCAGCTTATATATATATATAGCTCTGTAATCAATAGATATAACTGCACAGTAAGAACTGGATGTATATCACTGGGTACTTGTACCAGAGAACCCTGACTAAATGCACTCTCTCTTAACTAACACTGTCTAATTGACATGTAGAATACTTAAGTGTCATGTAAAGTCACAGCACTGACAACCAGGCGGCTTTACAAAGGAGGATTTGCCCAAGCAGTCACAGGAACAGTGTAGCTGAGAGAAATGGCACCCAAACACTGACAGGGAGTGAGGGAGAGACAGATATGCAGCTCCAGGGTAGGAACATTTGCTGGAAATGGCGCCCTGGGGCTGGGGGAGGAGTTCCAGGTCTAAGCCTTATCCCCTCTGCTGGCAAAACCACCTGGTACTGCGGGCTACACACAAAAAGGTGTCAAAGTCAGAAAAATATCTCTATGCACACTACCATATTTGCACCTCACACAGGTCCGTGCTGCGCATGCGTGCGCTCTCCCGTACGTGCGCATACTCACAGTCGCGGGCACCCGCAGGCGCACGGTATGCGTATTTACGGTAGAGTTTATGTGATCGTAGCGTGCGACTCAATCGTTACATATTTTCACTATATAATGTATTTTGTAGATCATGGTCCCTTTGATAGATTCTGAAAGTTTAGTTAACATAGCATGTTCCTGAACAGAGAGATCCCTCTTTGTATTGTACGAAGGGTCTAACAGGGGTCATACAGTGGTGTTTGGTACCCATCGGAAGAGTATTTAAATAGCAATATTCCGGTGTTGGTTTGGAGCGGATTAATCGCTCGTGCGAATAGTTATGGACATAAGAAGTTTATGTCCATTTACTATTATTTGTTCTTATTTAGTCATGCGGCGGGAAACTCAGTGTCCCACCCACCTGAACAGTTGGAAGCAGTCACAGCCCACCTGTATGAATCAACCTATGACCTTTTGTTATAATGCGAAGCCGAATTCCTGTGTCCAATGAACAATGAGATTGTAGGGACCATTGAATTGCATTGTGTGTGGGGCATAAATAGGCAGGCCGACCATATCCAGTGCACTCTCTTCAACGGTTCTCATTGCTGATAATCGGGAGCTGGATATCGAGGCGCATGCGATCGTTTCCCCTTGTGCGTAAGTGTTTCTCCGCAACTATATTGATCTTGTTATTGTGGGCCAATTTCTCTCTCTCTCTCCCTTCTCCTCTTTCTCTCTTATTTTCCTTTAAATAGTAATTGTATTATATTTCCTGTGTAGTTATCTGGTTAGGTAGTCTATGTTATATTGTAGTGTATGATTTGTATTAATTCTTTTGCAAGTTTATCATTCAAAATATATACATATTAGGCGTTGGACCCTAAGCCCAGGTATCTGTGTATTTCTTATAGTGTCTAGTATTCTCAGAGCGTCGGTGACGCTCAAACAGCTTTTAAGTTAATAAGGTTACACTAGGTTGCATCTACACCCTATCTCTACACTAAGGTTTTACAGCATACTGCATTGTTTATGGTTTAGATACAAAGGTTTAACATTGTGAGCGTCAGCGCCGCTGGTGATCTCCTCGTGGTCCCGAGCGTCCGCTACGCTATAGCGAATCATTACGTTAGTCAGCAGCCAATAGCGTGCCTGCCAGTGATCTCTTGGCCGTGAGCGAACGTGACGCTTGAGCGTCTCGACTACGGCTAAACGATTGTTACGCAACGTGCGTACCCTTACGGTACTTCATACGTAGATAGCGTACAGTGTTCTTAGACCTCATAAAGGGTATTATATAAGATAAATATTTAGCTTTATCAATTGGGGGCTCGTCCTGTCCTTCACATATCTGCACTAGGTAATTTCAGCAGACATTATCCAGCAGCAAAGGGCGGGAGATCATATTCCTCGTAGTGCTGTTTGGATAAGCGTCTGCTTCTCTTAGTAAAGGGTGCTGAAGGAATCCGGGAACCGGAGGTAAGAACGACACGCTAGTCTCTTTTAAAACTGTTTATTTTTCTGTCTTGCGTACACACGCACGCACACATATATATCTGCATTTCTTTTTTTCATTTGTGTATTTTCGTATATCACTCTCCTGTTTGCCAGTTTTATAGTTGATAAACGTGCTAAGAGAGATTTGCCGCTATTTCATAGTTTAAGAGTAAAGGTAATATAGTTAAAGTATAGACAAACACAGCTGTGCCTGAGAGACAAGGCGAAGTCAGTGTGGTGCGCGGTAGATGATAAAGGATCATCTACATTGATAAACGTATAAATTGTGTTACGGTGGATCTTTGCTTTGCGTACACGTGTCTCTAACAAAGGACTGAGACTTGTGTACGCAACCCAAGGGCCGACGCACGCAGCGTATATTACGCAACGGAGCGTACGGGTACGCCCACGTAACTCAAATCACAAGTGTAAATTTTTTTTTTCTCAACGCGATAAATAGCGCAACGCGATAAATCGCGCAAATCTATTTTAACATTCGAAATTTAAATTAACAGATCCTTCTCCTAATTTGTAACACATCTGGTCTAAAGAGAAATTTCTGCGCAGAAATAGAAATAGAAACAAAAGTGTATATGTGGTGAGTGTTTGTTTTTACAATTTTTGAGGTTGAACCACAAGAAAAGTCGAGTTCTCGTGAGGTACATGCGTGTAAGTGACGTACATGGTGGCTAGGGAGGCATCCCTGGTTAAAACATACAATTTGAGCATTAGAGTGTAGCAGACCAGGAGGTCATACTGTAACAGACCAGGAGGTCATAGCAGACCAGCAGGTTCAGGTACAGCAGACAAGGAAGTCCGCTATACAGTCCACAGGCACAACACCAAGAAAGGGTTGGTGCAACACCCATATAGGCCATACAAGCTCTGGCTGAAGGAATTCGCAGCCGCAATTTTCGATTCCACTGGTCGCTCCGTACATAAGATTAGTTGCTTATGTGCTGAACGATTGTACCGCACGTAATTGTGTACATTAGTAAACCTGACCGGTACTATTTGTGTACGAAGGTCATAAACGCTATTTGTACATTCTAACGTGATTTGTGTAATTTTTTTTATTTTAAGGGAGGTTCGCTGCTCACTCAGGAACTATACAACAACCAATAGTTACTGGAAAGAGTAAGTGTTCTTCGGATCACCCTCACAGGTTCCAGTAAATAGAGGTTCAGGTCGCAGGGGCCCTAGGTCGAGTACGCCAGCACCATATCGGTGTGATCAGGTCGTATTGGTCGGCGTGGGCGAGTGAGTGGGGTACTCGGTAAACCGCCACCGTCAGCCTATTTTGAACATTTTGGTTTGCGTAAGGGTTGGTTGAATAAAGCAACACCTTCGAACTATGGGGGCCACTTGTTCAGGTAGGGGGCGATCAACCTCGGTTCGGGTTGATTCAGTGAACCGACCAGTCGGGTCGGCAAGATACGTAATGTGTGAGAAATACGGAAGTCACACAGAAGCTTTATGTGATGAATGGGAGAGAATGACAATACATGACGGGGAGAAATTCCCAAGAGTAGGTAGCTTCAGCACAGAAGTGTTAACGAATTTAAGGAGAAGGATATGTCTCATTAAATCAGCCAAGAGACGAATCAAGCATTATGATTATTTACAGTTGTGGCAACAGGAGGGTGACATACAGAGAGGATTGGCTCAGGCGGCGGGATCTGGCTCGATCAGAAAACTGATAGCCACGGCCCCACCGCCACCATATATATCGGGAGAAAAATTGGTTGCGGAGAATGACGCATTAAGGTGTAACAAACAAACACTTAGCAACTGTGTAAATGTTAAAGATAATGTTAACCAATTAACCAATGCAAGTATTAACCCGTGCAAGTTGTACCCTGTTTTGAACTTTCCTCAGGAGTGTGATCAAGAGGACGAATCGGCAACAATTTCAGCGCTCTCTCTAGCAGCCACCATAGCAGAGACCACTGTAGGCACAGCTCAACCCCCGAGATTAGTAACGAAAGCCCCTAGCGGAGGGATAGGTGAGGTCGTATCAACGGGTAAGTACGGCACCATACACTATGCTGAAACTATTTCACCACAGCCTGTAGAATCTACACAGGATGAGGTTGTTAGAGTTAATCCTGTTAAGGTAATAGTAGTTCCAAATGGGAAAACAGACACTTCAGGAGTCACTCCTGTTAGGAACATTGCCATGTACAGCCCATTTTCCCGAATGGAATTAAGGACCATAGTGTCGGAATTCCCTGACCCTAGAAAAGACTTAGTTGCCAGCCAAAAATACATCAGAGACCTAGGTAACACGTTAGAGCCCAACAATAAAGACTGGCAGATATTGCTGAGAGCATGTTTACCCTCCAATGTCGACGCAGCTCAATTTTTAGCTGACTGTGGATTAGATCAGGATGTACCTCTTACAAATGTGTACAACAAAGACAATGTAAAAAGAATAAGCTTACAGTTAAAAGAGTATTTCCCAGCCGTAGTTAAATGGAACAAAATATTCTCCATTAAACAGAAGGAGTCAGAAACAGCTGCAGAGTATTTTCACAGAGCATTATCAGAAATGGCAAAATACACAGGCATAGAGGACATTAAAACAAACATAAACCATCGAGAAGTAGCAGTATCGGTACTGATGGATGGTTTAAAAGAGTCATTGAAGACTAGGGTACAGACCACACAACCATGTTGGCGAGGTCTGTCTGTGGCTACTTTGAGAGAGGCTGCTATTGATCACGATAGGAACATCACCAGACACAGGGAACAACAAGGTGATAAGTTAATGGCAGTAAGTATACAGGCCCTGACCACAAGGCAGCCTTTGTTTATATCACCAAACCCTGTGGGTAAGTCAAATGTGGTTACTTGTTATTCTTGTCATAAACAGGGACACATGGCACGAGATTGTAGAATGAAGAATTCACGAAACTCATACCAACCCCCTAGACAACGACACGACACATGACATTGGGAGCAAGGTCCGCAGAAACGGAGTTATGAGCCACATACAGGGGAAACAAAAAGATACCCCCCGAACAGAGACTGGCAAGCCTCTGGTAGCTCCCAATTAACTCCATCACAAGTAGTTGCTGCCAGCGGGATTCAGGGAGGTCACCATACCCAATAGGGGTGTGGCCATACCTGTAATCTGCAGCCAGTAAAATTGATTGCAAGCCTTGAAAGTGAACCAGAAATTGCAATCAATGTAGCTGGTAAATCATTAAACTTTCTTGTAGACACAGGGGCGGCCAAATCAGTGATAAATTCGACAGTGGGCATGAGAACCACTGGTAAGACAATTCCAGCCATAGGGGTAACGGGAGTAGTCCAGCACTACCCCGTTAGCAAACCAGCCGAGATTACAATAGGGCCTTTACATACCAAGCATTCCTTTTTGCTGGCTGCATCGGCACCGACTAATCTCCTGGGAAGAGACTTACTGTGTAAAATGGGGTGCGTCATTTATTGTACTCCTGAAGGTGTATTCTTGGACATACCTGAGAATCACGCTCAGGAAGTGCGAGACATGTTAGACTCCCCGTCAAAATTAATGTCACATACCCTTATGACAAATAGGACTCCCTCCAAGTAGAAGAAATGACATCTCAGATACCAGAGTCACTTTGGACTAAAGATGGACAGGACACTGGATTAATGGCAAACGTAGCTCCGGTAGTTGTACAAGTAAAAGATGGTAGGATAGCTCCAAAAATCCCACAGTACCCTCTGAAACCAGAGGTGGAGCTAGGAGTGTATCCTGTAATAGAGCGCTTGCTACAACAGGGCATTCTGGTAAGAACGTCCAGCACTGCCAATAGTCCCATCTTCCCTGTTAAAAAGAGTGGGGGGAGGGGTTACCGGCTAGTGCAGGATCTAAGGGGGATTAACAAAATAGTTGAGAGTCAGTTCCCCGTAGTGCCAAATCCAGCTGTCATCCTAATGCAAATCCCTCCCACTGCGAAATTTTTCACTGTTATTGACCTCTGCTCCGCTTTCTTTTCGGTACCTCTGCACCCTGACAGTCAATATTTGTTTGCATTTACATACAGAGGAGTCCAATACACATGGACTCGATTACCACAAGGATTCATAGATAGCCCAAGTATATTTTCTCAAGCTTTGCATGATTGTTTACAGTCTTTCCAACCAGTGAGTGGATCAGTATTAATACAGTACGTGGATGATCTACTACTGTGTTCTGATTCATTGGAAGCATCCCTGAAGGATACGAAACAGCTCCTGTTTCATCTTTCAGACACAGGACACAAGGTTTCCAAAGACAAGTTGCAATTATGCCAAACTAAGGTAAAATATTTGGGACACTGTTTAACACAAGGACTGAGACACCTGACCGCTGATAGAATTCAAGCAATTAGAGACATGACTCTGCCACAAACCCAGCAACAGATCAGAACATTTTTAGGAATGTGTGGGTATTGCCGTAACTGTATCCCAGGGTTTTCCATCCTAGCGTTACCCTTGCAGGAGATGGTCTCCTCAAACAAACCTGATCGGATTTCGCATACAGACGAGTCTGAGACAGCATTTGAGAGACTTAACCAGTGCCTAACGCAGGCACCAGCATTAGGTATGCCTGACTATGGGAAACCCTTTGAACTATACGGAACAGAAAGTGCTGGTTGCGCGGCAGGCGTACTAACCCAAAAGCACGGTGATGCCAGCAGGCCGGTAGCATATTACAGCGCTCAGCTAGATACGGTAGCGCGATCCCTCCCCACATGCTTGCGAAGCGTTGCTGCGATAGCATTGCTAGTAACGAAAAGCGAAGACATCGTGCTAGGTCACAACCTCACAATTCATACACCACATGCAGTGTCAGCCTTGTTAAATTCTGCCCAAACCAGACACGTCTCATCAGCGCGGTTTACAAGATGGGAATTGGCACTAATGGCCCCCGTAAACATCACCATAAGGAGATGCAGTGCATTAAATTCTGCAACATATCTCCCAGGTGTGCCTGGACAGGCACAAAGGGTGGAGGATGAGAGTGGTGGGGAAGGAGAATTTAATACAAAGGAAGACACACATGATTGTATGGAATATTTGACCCAAAATTTTACCGCAAGGCCTGACATCAGTGACAACCCACTGGAAGATGTAGAACTTACGTTCTACACGGACGGTAGTTGTCATAGACAGTCAGACTCGGGAGACTTGTGTACTGGATACGCAGTCGTAGATGACCAAGGCACCATAGAAGCGGAACCGCTAGGCCCACCTCACTCAGCCCAGGTTGCTGAACTGGTCGCCCTAACCAGAGCATGTGAATTGGCTAAGGGCAAATCAGCCAATATCTACACCGATTCTAGATACGCATTCGGGGTAGTCCATGATTTCGGAGCCCTATGGCGCCTCAGAAATTTCATGACGGCAGCTGGTACACCGGTAGCGCATGCAGCTCACATAAAAAGGCTTCTAACAGCGATACAGGAACCCGACAGAGTGGCTGTTATCAAATGTAAAGCACATACATATAGCCAAGACCCAGTATCACTTGGTAACAGCCGAGCAGACGAAGCTGCTAAATTAGCAGCTGCTACCCCCAGACAGACAGACACCACACAACTGATGGTATTTAATACCATCAACACACAGAAGTTGTGTGAGATGCAAAATTTGTGTTCCACACAGGAAAAGGCAGTCTGGAAGGCAAAGGGATATGGTCAGGAGTCCTCAGGACTCTGGACGGATGGACACGGTAAACCAGTGGCCCCCAAAGCATACCTTCCATGCTTAGCTGAGGCAGCTCACGGGCTGACTCATCTGGGCAAGGAGGGGATGTGCAAGTTGGTAAGAGCATATTGGTGTGCCCCAGGATTTTCTTCTCATGCGAGTAAAAGGGCAATGTCATGCCTTACCTGTCTGAGAAAGAACATCGGAAAGACAATACCTACAGAACCATCTCATATCCCACCTGCAGGCGGCCCTTTCCAGGTAATACAGATTGACTTTATTCAATTACCCCCTTGTCGAAATTTGAAATATGTACTTGTTTGTATAGATGTTTTCTCAAATTGGGTCGAAGCATTTCCAGCGGCCACAAATACCGCTATGTTTACTGCTAAGAAAATTGTGCAGGAATTTGTATGTAGATATGGTATCCCTAGAATTATCGAAAGTGATAGGGGTACCCATTTTACAGGTGATGTCTTTCAAGGAATGTGTAAATTGATGGCAAGCTGCACACTCCATACCGTCCACAGGCGAGTGCGAAAGTGGAAAGAGTGAACAGCACTATTAAAAATAAACTGAGTAAAGTGATGGCAGAGACAGGATTGACATGGCCAGAAGCTTTACCCATTGTACTGTACAGCATCAGAACCACTCCCAGGTCCCCTCTTAATCTGTCTCCCTTTGAAATCTTGTTTGGTCGACAACCGCATGTTATGATTAACCCTCAGGATGATTTGAAGTGTAACAATGAAGTGACTGTAAAATACTTGATTAACATGAGTAAACAGTTGAGGAATCAAAATGATAATCTGAAGTTAGTGATTCCTGATTTACCAGATAGTAATTGTCATGACATTGAACCTGGGGATTATGTAATGATACGGAATTTTCTACGCTCAGGTTGCCTTATTGACAGATGGGAAGGACCATACCAGGTCTTATTGACTAGCACTACAGCATTGAAGGTTGCTGAGAGAGAGACTTGGGTTCATTCGTCCCACTGTAAAAAGGTTGCTGATCCAGAGAGGTCCCGTGATGAGGAACAGACGGTAGAGGTTGTATCACTGGAGTGTCTGTTCCAGGAGGATTGAGGCGGCACCTGAGCATTGAAAATCACAAGACCAAAAGCAGTTGTCGATCCCCTGTTCCCTTTTATTGTTTTTCTCCAACTCCCCATCCCCTCTCCCTCAAATTATTTTTTTTCCCCCTTCTCATTCTTCTCCGTTTCCTCCTACAAGATGGACTTGCCCCAAGAGACTGTGATCCGGATTTTCCTGTTGACCATGATGTTGACCAGAGCAGTCTGTTCCGGCGAGAGTACCATGGAGGTTGAGAGAGGTTCTGGAATGGGTTCTGATGACAGAGATGGAGGCGTAGCTTTCCAAGAACAACCTAATCAACAAGCAAAGGCGAGTATCAGAAAACGATCCGATAGCATTGACCATAGAAGGAATTGTGAAGGATTGTTAGCTGAAGAAAACTGTATCTGTCGGCTCTGTAACAATGTCATTGAGGATGGGTGCATAAAGAAATGCCAATCCAGTTTTAATATCCATATGGACCGGCATCCATTGAGTGACTATCACTCCTTAGTGGGTAGTGTGTTAAATAAAACAGATTGTTGGGTATGCTCTCAAGTACCTCAAGGTCATAGCAAATCAGGGCTAGCACCATTTCCTTTAACGTTAGGGGAGGTACTTGAGTTAAGTGGTGGGAGACCGGTGGACAGGAGGTTTAATATCTCCAGCCCTCCTAGTTTGAAGCTCCACCAATACCATGTGGATAGGTCCCTATTATGTTTTAACATCTCCAATCCCCGAAAGCCGGGAAATTGGGAAGTGTCATGGAGTAATCAAACCATGACCTTTTCGCATAGAGCAGATAGAATGCCTACAGATACAGAGCTTATACGCCACATAGCCAGTAGAGGAAAATCTTTCCGGTATAGATATACCTTAGGAAATAGGATTACGAGAGTTGGAGAGGTATCACCAGGATACTGTGCACATATCGTACAACCTGATACGTGTACTAAGCAGATGGAAGAATTAGGGTTAGGAGATTTCACATGGAAGGTGTGTAATATGGTTATGTCCTACTCCGTCCCATATGTTCTCCCCGATGATGCATATTTCATATGCGGGAGAAAGGCGTATAAGTGGCTTGCCCCAAACTCTGAAGGATTGTGTTATATTGGAAAAGTACTGCCTGAAGTAATGACTGTACCACATGACAAAATGAAAGACATACACCGTGTTGCCCAAACTCCTTATACTCACACCCATTACGAGCACGTAGTTAAACGACACCTGATAGAAAGAACAGAGCATCCGGCCTCTGACATGATCCATGAATCCACCGGGATTCAGTTTCTAATCGCGTTAGACATCACTCGCACCGCCTGAGGAGTGTTGAATTATAAATACATATCTGCGCTCGCCAATTTGTTAGATAATATCACTGAAATGTATGATGACACGTTTAGGTATACTGGAAGGGAACTTCAAGCTTATAAAACAGAACTGGTACAGCATAGAATGGTTCTCAATTACCTCACAGCAGTGACAGGCGGATATTGTGTCACACTGGCAACACAATACGGCGTGAAATGTTGCACATATATTACGAATAGCACCGAGGACCCGGTCGAGGTCATAGACCAAAAGATGGACGATATTCTCCAACTGAAGTGGGAATTTCGCAGGAGACAATCTCACTCTTGCTGCTGTAGGTAATGAGCTGACTGGTTGGGTGTCATGGTTGAACCCGCGAAATTGGTTCTCTGGTTTAGGAGACTGGGCTCAAGGAGTCATAATGGATGTTGGGAAGTTTCTCCTATGTATCTTAGGTGTTATCATAACGATTGGTTTGATATTTAGATGCGGTCAGGCTTTAATGAGGTGCAATCGTCGTACTAGGGTAATGAGTTTAAGGAGTGAGGAAACTGTAATTCCAATGGACTTGATTTATGACCCAAATGTAGAAACAATGATGTGATGAAAATGCGATTTCTACGGTCCGTTTCTTTCACCTGTTTTTCCGTTTCCTCCAAGGTAAAAAGACCCACTTGGACGAGGAATTTGATGAGCCGATATACAGACAACAGAGGGATTAAAGAAGAAGTTTTGACAACCTGATACACAGATTTTTGATGAACTATGCCATGGATCCCCAGTTTCCCTAGAAATTTTAAAATTACGCTAGCCCAACACTTTTGTAAATCTATGGACATTGACAGCTTTTGCTCGCACCTTATGGGCAAAAGCACAAAGAAGACTGCATTCAACAGACACCAAACAAGACCTCAATCGACGAATGTACATTTACCTGACATAGAATACCACCGCATTTACCGTAATTATGTCTTTTCTTCATTTCTACAACCCTCAGGTAATGACACACATAGTCGATAGGGAATACAGGCACAGATATCAGCAATCACATATCTCCCCCATTCATGTATCATCAACTAAAATGTGCTCCCCCATTTTGTTACAACCAAAGCCGAAAAGAGCTCGGTAAAGTTTGACAGCCCATCCACAGACCCGTACCACGGGATAAGAAGGAATTCACATGTATACTTCGCAATACCTCGAAGCTTGATTTAAAACACGTACGGCACGATGATACATGACCCCCAAGCACGGATTCATACACGCATGCTTCTGCTATCTCACTAGGTCATACCCTTTTCCTACCTACTCCTCTCCTCCCCTACCCAACCATGTAAATGTATTAACCCCTGACATATATTTTTCTCTTTTTGAAATGTTTTAGAAGGTGTCAGTTATTGTTGACTGCCAAAGGGTGGACTGTCAAAGTCAGAAAAATATCTCTATGCACACTACCATATTTGCACCTCACACAGGTCCGTGCTGCGCATGCGTGCGCTCTCCCGTACGTGCGCATACTCACAGTCGCGGGCACCCGCAGGTGCACGGTATGCGTATTTACGGTAGAGTTTATGTGATCGTAGCGTGCGACTCAATCGTTACATATTTTCACTATATAATGTATTTTGTAGATCATGGTCCCTTTGATAGATTCTGAAAGTTTAGTTAACATAGCATGTTCCTGAACAGAGAGATCCCTCTTTGTATTGTACGAAGGGTCTAACAGGGGTCATACAGTGGTGTTTGGTACCCATCGGAAGAGTATTTAAATAGCAATATTCCGGTGTTGGTTTGGAGCGGATTAATCGCTCGTGCGAATAGTTATGGACATAAGAAGTTTATGTCCATTTACTATTATTTGTTCTTATTTAGTCATGCGGCGGGAAACTCAGTGTCCCACCCACCTGAACAGTTGGAAGCAGTCACAGCCCACCTGTATGAATCAACCTATGACCTTTTGTTATAATGTGAAGCCGAATTCCTGTGTCCAATGAACAATGAGATTGTAGGGACCATTGAATTGCATTGTGTGTGGGGCATAAATAGGCAGGCCGACCATATCCAGTGCACTCTCTTCAACGGTTCTCATTGCTGATAATCGGGAGCTGGATATCGAGGCGCATGCGATCGTTTCCCCTTGTGCGTAAGTGTTTCTCCGCAACTATATTGATCTTCTTGTTATTGTGGGCCAATTTCTCTCTCTCTCTCCCTTCTCCTCTTTCTCTCTTATTTTCCTTTAAATAGTAATTGTATTATATTTCCTGTGTAGTTAGCTGGTTAGGTAGTCTATGTTATATTGTAGTGTATGATTTGTATTTGTATTAATTCTTTTGCAAGTTTATCATTCAAAATATATACATATTAGGCGTTGGACCCTAAGCCCAGGTATCTGTGTATTTCTTATAGTGTCTAGTATTCTCAGAGCGTCGGTGACGCTCAAACAGCTTTTAAGTTAATAAGGTTACACTAGGTTGCATCTACACCCTATCTCTACACTAAGGTTTTACAGCATACTGCATTGTTTATGGTTTAGATGATACAAAGGTTTAACATTGTGAGCGTCAGCGCCGCTGGTGATCTCCTCGTGGTCCCGAGCGTCCGCTACGCTATAGCGAATCATTACGTTAGTCAGCAGCCAATAGCGTGCCTGCCAGTGATCTCTTGGCCGTGAGCGAACGTGACGCTTGAGCGTCTCGACTACGGCTAAACGATTGTTACGCAACGTGCGTACCCTTACGGTACTTCATACGTAGATAGCGTACAGTGTTCTTAGACCTCATAAAGGGTATTATATAAGATAAATATTTAGCTTTATCAAAGGTTTTAAGAGAAAACCTGACCTGCACCCATGCACTGGTGATCTATTGGGATCGCCTATACTGCCACAGTGTCCACCGCCATCGCGCGTGGCCCGCCTCCCACGCCGGATCGCGATACAGCGCGGGTCCCGCGAGCGGGACCCACCCACAACCTCCCGAAGCGCAGCCACGCGATCCCGGAGAGCTCCAGTCGTGTGTGCCTGACCAGAAGAAAACAGGAGCCTCCTGCTGTAGTTACCCGGCAACCAGGGCGCAGGAGTGTACAGCGCCGCTGCGGAGAGCTGGAGCGGCAGCAGTGAATGTCTCCTGACATCTACACACTGCTACAGCCCTTGAAGTCTTCACTTTTCTTCTAAAAAAGCTCTTCTTAGGGCTGCCCAGAGCAGCCCCTCTGTTATGTGCCTGCTATCTGCGGCACCAACTACAAAACTGAGCTCCTGTGCAGGGAGGCGGGGTTATAGAGGAGGCGGTGCTATGCATCTTGGGAACAGTCAAAGCTTTTGAGCCTGTTTGTGCCTCGGATCAAGATCCTAGTCTACACCCCTATGTCTTTCCTTGTGGAGCCCAGTGTACCCCGCAGCAGAAATATGGCTTACAGGGAACCCACTTTCCCATTTGGCTGCTGCTAGCAGTTAGGTAATACTGATAGCGCCATAAGCACAGTCTTGTTTTTAGGGCGAGATCCCGACACAAAACTGCTTACAACACAGCAGATGGGACGGATATCCGGATTTAGCTCCATACTTACAGCGCGAGAGATATAGCAGAATACCTTCTTCTCTGAATCAGTCCATTATTGTTAGTTATCTTGTTAATGTATGCTGATATTTATTAGGAACAGAACACGATGGAGCCCTTATCCTTTGGCCATGATAAATTGCTCAACCAAAAGGTAGAACGCGGAGAGTCAGGTACGGCCAATCAGAGCGATTTACTCCAGGTACAGCACTAAGTGGACGGTAAAATCATTGGGGGTCATTCTGAGTTGTTCGCTCGTTATTTTTTTCTCGCAACGGAGCGATTAGTCGCTAATGCGCATGCGCAATGTCCGCAGTGCGACTGCGCCAAGTAAATTTGCTATGCAGTTAGGAATTTTACTCACGGCATTACAAGGTTTTTTCTTCGTTCTGGTGATCGTAATGTGATTGACAGGAAGTGGGTGTTTCTGGGCGGAAACTGGCCGTTTTATGGGAGTGTGTGAAAAAACGCTACCGTTTCTGGGAAAAACGCGGGAGTGGCTGGAGAAACGGAGGAGTGTCTGGGCGAACGCTGGGTGTGTTTGTGACGTCAAACCAGGAACGACAAGCACTGAACTGATCGCAATGGCAGAGTAAGTCTGGAGCTACTCAGAAACTGCTAAGAAGTGTCTATTCGCAATTCTGCTAATCTTTCGTTCGCAATTTTGATAAGCTAAGATTCACTCCCAGTAGGCGGCGGCTTAGCGTGTGCAATGCTGCTAAAAGCAGCTTGCGAGCGAACAACTCGGAATGAGGGCCAATGTTCCTGGAATTATGCAGCTGGAGCTTCACGAGTGATCACCATCTTTTCCCCTAAATTCCCAAATTGTACTTGCTCCTGTTCCCGGGTCCTCTTCTCCAGGTAGACTCCGTTAATTGCACAGGCGCTGTGGTCTGAGCAGTTCCTCTCCAGTGTATGCACTGCAGGCTGCAGATGAGCGGGTTACTGCTATCCTTATTATCCAATACCAGCCTTCATCAGGGTTGGCGGAGATAGGTCTTCCCAATCACATATAAAGAGGAGTTGCGTTTTCAAAGTGAAGTGATCTTTAATAAAAGAGCTAATTGATACTGTCTGTTTTTCCATGTATGCCAATAACAGATCATCTAATAAAGGCTGACCAGTTCATAGGAGTTTTTCCAGTATAAGTCAGGAGGGATGAAGACAAAGAGCCGCGAATATGGTAATGTGGGATCATTTTTAATTTTGAAGGGAATTAGCCAGATCGGTATTTAGACCCGTTGGTGCGACCCATTCACTTCTTCTCTAGAGATTGTGGCAGACCATCTCCTCCCCTCCAGTGATGGTCTGGCTATTTAATTCCCATAGCCACTATTTTGGGGTGCACCAAAATATACTGATACCTTATGTCAATAAGATCATTTGTATCTATGTTCCGCAATTCTTAATGTGAGCATTCTTACCGTTCTTCATATTGCCATGGACAATCCAGGAGACAGACCAATTACTTACTGTCACTCTTTGACGTTGATTATTTACTTACTACTCGCTGAACAGAAAGCTTAGGGTGGCTATTGTGCTGTCCTTTGTTCTCTTGCACGGAATGTTTGGAGTGCATCACTCAGGCAGCTGTTCTCCTTGCCTTTCTTCTGTAGAACAACTGCACTGTGCGCTAACGTCCGCATTTGTATCAATCATTTGCGACGTCATGCAGAGTATCTTCTCTAATCTTCTGTCCACCGGTTCTTTAGAATATTCTAATCAATCAAATCTACACATATACATACCTCCCAACATTAGAACTTCAAGACGAGGGACAACTTTGCGCTCGCTCACCAGAAAAAAAGGTGTGGCCTGCGGGCAAGGGGGCGTGGCTTCGCGGACGGCCTGCGAACCACGCCCCGTTTTCGTCACTGAGGGGGCATGCCAGGCGCTCTGAGCTGCTGGGATGCCACCTCTCCTCCTGTCTCCACTGAATAGACGCTGTGCACATCCGCACAGCGTCTATTCTCCGCTGCAGTGACAGGAGCCTCCCAACTGCCCCCCCAACCACCACCGTGGGACACCGCGGCCTGCAGGTGGGACAGCGGGACAGTCCCAAAAAAATGGGACTGTCCCGTGAAAATCTGGAAAGTTGGGAGGTATGCATATACCTAGTCACCTGCTGAACAAAGTGCCTATTGCAGGGGTATCTACATGTTACCCTCCCAGCTGCTGCGCAACTACACATCCCAGCATGCCCTGCCAGTTTTAGCATAACCTACAAGCAATACGGTGGCTGGGCATGCTGGGATGTGTAGTTCCATAGCAGCTGGAGTGCTGCATGTAAAGCACCCCTGACCTAATACCTCAAGTGAGACAATCAGTTTGTGTGTGGTCACCACCCAATAAAAGGCCCCCATGTAATCTGGAAATGACCCAGACTACTGTGACAATATAGGAAAATCATATTAGTGTTCATTCTAGCACCCTGCACCTTTCAAAATCCGTGCAGTTACTCTTTTCTGCCTGGGGTGACGCGCTCAGCACACTCTGATCTGTTACTCAGTGCTGCGATACAAGCCTGTGTGTGCTGAGAAGCACCAGAGCAGACAGCGACACCTCAGGCAGGAAAGAGGAACTGCACAGGATTTGAAAAGGTGCAGGGTGCTAGAATGAACATACATCTGTGAAGTCTAACCCAATCTCAGCCGGCACATCCGACTTCCATTACATTTGCTCAGTTCCTTCCAATCTTGATTAAAAGGTGTTAGAAAAAGTAAAAACATTATACATATGTAGATAATTATTAGAGCCAATAATACAACAGACGGCAGAAGCTTCACTACCTGACAGCCCAATGCAGAGGGGTGGAATTCAAAGTGCCCCCGAGCTGGTCCACAACTGCCCCTTTGGAGATGAAGTATCTGCGTGTGTGAAAGCAGAACACAGTCAGTGGAAACAGCATGTTATTATGAGTGTCCAGCATAGAGTATAAGGATACAGAGATACGTACTTTATAAGCTCTAGTCTGTTATTAATGGCCGCCCAGTGCAGGAGAGTCACATTCTCGCCGTCTGGTTGACGAACATCATAACCAGCCTCCACCAGCTCCCTGCAGCGATCCAGCAGGCCGTGCCTGAAATAAATAGACCAATAAAGTTACAAATTTAATATAAAATCCCACACGAATTCCCAGACAACTGACTACTGGTGGCATATCAAACACATTCTGCAGCACATAGGTGCAGCAACGCTTACTGCAATTTACTGAACACCATGATAAGCATTTGTTTGCTACTAAGCTTCTAGATGGTATCTGTAGGAAGACATAACTTTCTTCAGGCTAGCAAAGAAAGGATATAGGGATTTTTGTTTACTTACCGTAAAATCTCTTTCTCCGATTCCATCTGGGGGACGCTGCGCACTTACTAATGGGTTAGAGTGTGTGGGATTGGGAGTTTGGCACAGAACCTATAAAAAACTAACTCCTCCCCCCTCTAACCCCTCCCATCTCCTTCCTGCTCAGCAGATTACCTCAGTTAACGTTTAGCAAAGCCGGAAGAGGCAGAACAGAATATATATACGGGAGGGATCGCAGCGTCCCCCAGATGGAATCAGAGAAAGAGATTTTACGGTAAGTAAACAAAAATCCCTATTTCTCTTTCATCCATCTGGGGGACGCTGCGCACTTACTAATGGGATTTCCCAAAGCAAGGTAATTAGAGGAGGGAGACACAGACGACATAGCAGTCTGCAAACTTTGATGCCTAACAGAGGCAGTCTCCAAACCAAAAGTATGAAAAACGGAAGAATTTCGTGAAGGTATGTACGGACGACTAGGTCGTCGCTCTACGCAGTTGCTCGACGAATACACCACTGTGAACAGCCCAAGAGGCTCCAACAGGTCGAGTCGAATGAGCCCCTAAGGAATCAGGAACAGGCAACGCCTAAGAAATCTAAGCCTGCTGAATAGCAGAATTAACCCAGCACATCACCCTGTTCTTATTGGCCAGCCAGCCACGCTTGGGTGCAGCAAACAAACCCAACAAGGTAAGAGTTAAGGTTTGAACAACAACCAATAAGGCCAATTACCGACCCGCCCCGGACAAGCCTGGGACGACACAAGAAGCCCAATGTGCTGAAGGAGAGGAAAAACCAATACAACTTGTGGTTTGTAAGTAAAACCACCCTAACTGCATAAACAAAAACACTTGTAAGAGAAAAGAAACCGCAACTCAACCAGAGTCCAGAGGCCGGAAAGGAGAAACAGGAGCCATTCTGGAAAGTAAATTCTAGAGCAGAACCCAGTCTGCTAAGATAAGAAGACAAAGTAGTTCTGACAACTGTGTTGTAGAAAAGATAAGAGGCGGAAAGGACTAAGAACTCCAGCTGAGTGACCGTTAAATACACACAAACGATGACAAGTGTTCTGGCACTGTGATTGGTTAGAGAGCCAGAAACGTAGTAGGGCTTGATGACATTGTTTTCCACAATCACGCCGTCAGCGGCAGAATAGACAAAATCCCGGTGATGACGTAAAAATTGGGAGTGGAGAGCTGGCCGAAAAGGTACCCTGTAAGGAGCCCTGGTCACTCTGGGCTATAACATTGCAGAACAGAGTCAACAGGCAAATCCGAAGCGGATTAGGAAAACCGAAAGAGCCACTGGTCAAATGTGTTGAGGTACTCACTAGATGTTGCCAGAGGCAGAATAAATATGCTAGATGAAAGTGACAAGGAGCTGACACGGCGTCTACGATTGCCACAAGAGGATTCCCGAAACGATCACAGTACCAATGAAGCCCTGAGGTCTATGTCGGCTAGTTATAGACACACCAAAGCCAGAAATCCCTGTTGATTTCACATACTTTAAAGGAAGAACAGCCCGAAGATTCAGGAAATCTGCTTCCCAGTTGCCCATTCTGGAACTGGAGATGACAGACACTGCCGGGATCCAAAATTCCGCCCTCTGCATATGTTAGATACTGTTCCGATGTCTCTCCAGCTACAAGTGTCACAGAACAATTGATATAGGTCACAGTGGAAAGACCCTGTAGAAGACATTGAGCTGGAGTCAAGGCGTTGTAGATCGCCCGTAGATTGGAAGTGATATTTCCACTTCGGACATCAGTTTCATAGAAAACGCCAGAGTTGAAACCAAAAAACCGTAATGTCTGAAACTTTTGACTGTGGTTATGACCCTCCATGTCGAGACAGAATGAAGTCCTATAAGTTAGATCTGGATTGTGTAGCCCAACGAAAAGATCGACCAATGAAAATATCTTGGTATTTTAATAGAGAAACTAAACTGCTGTTTACGTAAACTCAATCCTGCCTGAGATTAACAACATTTAATCTGAGATTGAAGAAACCAGGCAGGAGACCGGGGGAATGGAGCCACCTATAAAATCACCACTGTCCTGCAGAGGAAGTGTATGTCTGACACCTGAGTCTATTCTGGTCAGTAAATCCTGCACTCCGCCAACATTCGAGATACCAGGTATCGAAAAGAATACCCATGAATAACATCTTCTGCGAAGGAAGAAATCCAGAACTAAGGTCCGTTGTAGAAAAAAAGTGCATGAGACAGCTGCTTTTTTTTTTTTTTTTTTTTTTTAACAACTGACCCAAAATGGTAGCGATGCCCAGATGACGGAAAAAGGATTGGACTGAATACTCCTGTTAGATAGCGAACAGACTGCAATGATTAGAGCCCGTCTAAGATGGGCACTAAAGATTCTTGCTTGGTACGTGTTCCCCAAGATTCAGAATATATGTTCGTGATACAAATTCAGTACATCCAACGGATCAGTGGACTCTGAGAAAGCTGGTGTCCTCCCCACTGGGAACCAGACTGTCCGACTCCGTGGCCCCTGCAGAGGGCACATTGGAAGTCCGTGTTCTAGGCATACAAATGCCTCCCAAAAGAATACCCATTTTTCTGACATAGGTTAAAATACCCATTTCTCAGCTATTATCCTCAGGATGAGAACCCACGACCTGTTATACCGCAGGCATACACCTTACTGATAGAGTTATTTGCTCCCGCCTGCAAAGTACGCTTTAATTTGGAAGCAGAATTTTACGATTCGCAACCAAAATGAATAGAAGGGTGTCATAGCCAGGGAAAAGATGCAATAATAAATAGATAGGGAATAGAGCTTGAGAGACCAAAACAGTCAATGGATAATTTGAAAAGGATCAGCTGCCCCAAGAATGGATAACTTGCATAATGCAACCGGTTTAAAGATCCATGCATAAGCCCGGAGAGGGCGTAGGAATATTCCTGTCAGAATGAATACTAATATAATAACGGCCTCACCGTTGTCAATCTGTGGTGACTGTTAAGGTCACATACTGTACTTTAGTAAAGACAGTTGCCTTAGGCTCTCCCATGATGGATGCGTCCACTAATTATTAGTGGAACCTTCATTAGATCAGTGTCTTCATCAGCGAAAGGATAAAGAAATACTGTCTCTAATACTGAGAACACCGAAATTGAACCGAAAACAGTATGTATTAGAGACAGACACATTTCCCTGGAAATATAAACTATTTCATCAGGTGTGTAGTCAGACTTCCATCAACATTCTCTCACGTGAAGGAAGAGGTGGAAACCAAGAAATTCAGTAGATTATTTCTTATTTCTAACCTGAAGGATCCTCACTGACAGGATTTATCTCACCATTTTCTGTAGATGAAGCCTCAAAAACGCCTCTGAAGTAAAGGAGCTATATTGTCTGTCAAAGACCAGACTCGCTGCACAGTATGAACTGATTAAGGAGCTTTGTTCAGCCATTTGGCAAATCATAAGTACATAGTGTACAAGAAATAGAAATAGTCTGTCCTTGTTTTGAAAGGTGTACCGGTCCCGGAGGTACTGCAATACAGAGTCAATGCGTGGAGAGGACGGAGCAATCTCTTCTTCCATTTTTCTGTTCTAAACATATATTTAATACATGGCCCCCACATAGGGAACGTATCAGATATTAAACTGATAAGAACAGATACTACACTTGATCCTAGCCAAAAGGTCAAGTAGTGATCTTTTTACCAAGACTAGCGGCTAAGTAGTAAACAGAGTACCAGACCCATTACATTGACATAGTGTAAGGAAAAATATACTCAAAGAATACCGGTATTTGTGGACCGGTCCTGGAACCCCCATCCCTGCAAGTGCAGGGAATATATATATATATATATACATACATATATATATATAACTTCACACAGTTAGGGGCATACACTGAACTGGAGGGAGGCAGGTTCAGGGGAAATTTAAGGAAAATATTTCCTCACAGAAGGGGTAGTGAACAAGTGGAACAGCCTCCCATGAGAGGCGGCAGAGGCCAAGACTGTAGAGCAATTTAAACCTGCTTGGTATATTCATATACTTCTATGTAAACAAGCTCATGGCTTCAGTGCTGTGAGGCAGCAATGCTAACCACTACTCCATCTGTATTATTCTGGATTGAGATGTGTCTGGCCCACAGAGGCATAAACTGATCCCTGGAACCTCCCGGCTGCTCTGCAACTGGTGTCCTGGAGCATGGGGTACCTGTGTCCGAGCTACCTTTAGGAAGTCTGGAGCCACATTGTGCAATTTAATGTATATGGGAATCAAACCTGTGTTTAGTCTATCTTACTAATACACAGCATTAGCCCACAAAGCTATTGGATCTCCTGTGTAGTAAACTACTGAACTTGTCGTTCCTTTAGGAGATTTGCTGTTTACAACCATGGAATATACAATGCCACAATCATAGCACACAATAATGTCTCATAACTCTGTGCTGTGGTCCAGCTCTACAGACTGAGTGTTATGCACACCAGTGCCTGCAGGAAAGTACTGGTGTCAGAACTGTTATGCACTCCAGTGTCTGCAGGAATGTACTGGTGTTTGAACTGTTATGCAAAACAAATGGACTCACAGACAAACTGGGGAATATGACATAACGTACACAGAAGGTAATAGGGTAACAAAATACACACAAAGTGAACAGAGAAGCCCAGAGGCTAAGGAACTGGGTATCTCCTTTGTATTAGAACTGCACAGATGGAAAAAGCAAGATGTTGTGTTTTAATACATAGAGAACCCGAAATGCTGTTGCTAAGGGCAACAGCAAAACCCTAAAGGGTTACCAATGGGTGTGGCAGTAAACTCCTTGGTCAGAGATGGAATGATAGACACAAGGAGAGTCTCCACAATCCTATTTCTCACTTGCAGTGCACAGGTTTTAGCTTACTGCCACTAAACTGACCCCTGACACCTAGCACAGTGAGACAGGATTAGACAGGCAAGTCTTAGAATACAGCCGCAAACTTGCTAAGTTCACAGAGTGGTAACAGAACCCCAGCAAGCTAAACGACTGACTCCAGTCTTACTGCTAGGTCTGGATTGGCAGAGTGTAATACCAAATCCCCAGGCCTATTTGCAGTAAGCAACAAACAAATACAAAGCTACACAGTACTGGCTAACTTTCATGAACTGACTAACCAACAAAGATTCAGCAGCATCTGCTTACCCTGAAAAGAGGCCTTATAAAGCAGGTGCTGTCCACGCCCCACTCAGACCTCACAGACTGTGAGCACAAAAACCAGCACCGGATCCCCTGCCGTGCACAGAGCCTATAACCACTGCACAGCAAAAGACCCGAACCGGAGTATCAGCTGCGCTCAGGTTACTCCACTAGCACTTGTCTCCCGGTTGCCATGACGACGTGGCAGCACAGGGCAGGAGACCCTAACAGTACGCCCCCTCTGACGAGGGGTCAAAGAACCCCTACCACCGGGTTTATCGGGGAACTGCGAGAAGAAAGAGCGTATCAGTCTGGGGGCATGAAGATCACAACTGGGCACCCACGACAGCTCCTCCGGGCCATACCCCTTCCAGTGCACCAAAAATGACAGCCGACCCCGAACCACCTTGGAGTCAAGAATCCTTTCAACAACAAACTCCCTCTGGCCACGTATCAGAAGAGGGGAAGGTCTTCCACTGGAAGAAGGATTACTAATCGCCCGTTTTAAAAGGGAACAATGAAATGTTTTATTGATACCCAAAGAACGGGGCAGATCTAACTGAAATGCCACCGGATTGATAACCCTGGTGATCTTATAAGGGCCGATGAACCGGGGCCCTAACTTATGAGATGGCTGTCTCAACTTCAAATTCTTGGTAGACAACCAGACGAAGTCTCCTAATTTGAAGCTGCAGGGTCTTTTCCGCTTATCAAAAACCCTTTTGGTCACTAATGACACAGACACAAGGGCTTTCTTCACTTTCCGCCAAATACCTCTAAGGACCGAAACCACAGAGGAACCACCAGGCGTGGAGTCCAGGGGGTCAAAAGAATTGGCCTTAGGATGATGCCCATACACACAAAGGAAGGGAGAGATCCCTGTAGCAGAGTGAGCCGCGTTGTTATAGGCAAACTCCGCCATGGACAGATGAGCAACCCAGTCAGTCTGACACTTGGAGACATAACACCTGAGGAACTGCTCCAAGGACTGGTTCACCCTTTCAGTCTGCCCATTAGACTGCGGATGGTAGCCTGACGACAAGCTGACAGAAATCTGGAGATCGGAACAAAATGCCCTCCAGAATTTGGCCACAAACTGGGATCCGCGGTCAGAGACCACATCAAGTGGCAACCCGTGGAGACGCACAACATGCAGCATAAATAATTCAGACAGGCGTCTGGCTGATGGCAGCCCAACCAGTGGAACGAAGTGCGCCATCTTCGAAAACCTGTCAACGACAACCCAGATGGCTGTCATCCCCGAGGATTTGGGCAAGTCCACCACAAAATCCATTGAAATGTGGGTCCATAGCTTAGATGGGATAGAGAGTGGATGTAATGGGCCAACAGGAACCCCTCTAGGAGTCTTATTTCGGGCACAGATGTCACATGCCCGAACCCACTGATCCACATCCTTAGCCACCGAGGGCCACCACACCGCCCTAGATAGCAACTCCCGAGTTCTGGCAATACCCGGGTGACCTGCCGACTTCTTGGCATGGAATTCCAGGAACACTCGCTGTCTTAACCTAGGAGGCACAAACAAAAGACCTACCGGAAGGTCTGGAGGAGCCTGCTCCTGTGCTCTAAGGACTAATGATAAGAGGTCCTGGGTAATGCCCACTTTAATACATGATGGGGAAACAATGGGCAACGGCTCCTCGGTGGTCTCCTGGATTGGAGCAAAACTCTGCGAGAGCGCATCAGCCTTGATGTTTTTTGACCCAGGGCGATATGTTATCAAAAAATTAAAGCGAGCAAAAAACAAAGCCCATCGTGCCTGCCTGGCATTGAGACGCTTCGCTGACTCTAAATATGCCAGATTCTTATGGTCAGTGAGAATTGAGACCACAACTTAGCCCCCTCAAGCCAGTGTCTCCACTCCTCGAGTGCATCCTTAATAGCCAACAATTCCCGGTTACCCACGTCATAATTCATCTCGGCAGGCGAAAATTTACGGGAAAAGTAAGCACAGGGATGAAGGCGATTATCAGACACTCCCATCTGAGAAAGCACTGCCCCAATACCCATCTCAGAGGCATCCACCTCCACCACAAAAGGACGCTCTGGATCTGGGTGTCGCAGCACCTTGGCCGAAACAAATGCCCTTTTGAGACGGGCAAAAGCCGCTTTAGCCTCACAAGACCAGTGAGCAACATCCGCCCCTTTCTTAGTGAGTGCCACCAAGGGCGCCACTATAGACGAAAATCCAGCGATAAATCGTCTATAAAAATTCGCAAAGCCCAGGAAACGCTGAAGCGTCTTCAAACTAGTGGGCTGCACCCAATCCAGGACTGCCTGTACCTTGGAACCCTCCATTTGGAAACCTTCTGGGGAGATAATATATCCTAGAAATGCGATTTGCTGAACTTCAAATTCGCACTTCTCCAGCTTCGCCCCAAGCCGGTGGTCTCTGAGTTTCTGGAGGACTAAGCGTACATGCTTCCGATGTTCCTCCAGGGAATGGGAGAAGATTAGGATGTCATCTAAGTATACAACTAAGAATCTATCCAAATATTCCCTGAGCACATCATTCATGAAATCCTGGAAGACTGCCGGGGCATTACAGAGCCCAAAAGGCATCACCAAATATTCATAATGCCCTGAGTGGGTATTAAAGGCAGTCTTCCATTCATCCCCCTCTCTTATTCGGATTAGATTGTAGGTCAATCTTAGAAAAAATGGTGGCAGTACGAAGCTGGTCAAACAAGACCGAAATGAGAGGCAGTGGGTATGAGTTTTTTTTTTTTTTTTTTGCAAAACTGGTTTTTATTAAGTTTTTCGAGTGCAAATGTAACAACACAATCGACAATCAAAAATACAAGAGCGTTGAGGTAAGTACAACTTAATAGCCTATTGTCTCAGGGTATTGGATCTCTGCGAATAGTGGTGTTATGTAGTTGTAGGCTATCGTAGGTGAGAACCAGACAGTTTGAGGCAAAAAGTTAACAAATAACATCGAGTCTTAGAGAGAGAATTTGGGGTAAGGGGTTTAGAAGGGTAGGGAGGAGAAGAGCGAGGTGAGAGGGGGGGGGGGGGGGTAGGTAGAGTCAGAGCACTAACAATTGATGTATACCTACTTGAGTAGGGTGTCTCCCAGGCGTGAACCCGGGATGTCGGGTAAGAGGGGGGATGCTACAACATTCGACATTAATGTTCATAGAGTGAAGGCCGACATATAGAGTTAGAGGTAAATATATTGAGAGTGAGAGTGTAAAGAGAAAGAAAAAGAAGGTATGTGGGTAGGTATGGCATGGAAGCTAGAAAGGTGATATGCCAGGGGTGTAACCAAGGAGGGGAAGAAGGGAGGATGAAAAGTTGTTATTTAGAACAGAGGTATAGTACAATCCTATAAACGGCATCATCTAGTGATTCCTTTAGACATCTTCCAGAGGGGATTCTCAAAAACTGAAGTTATCTGTGCTTGGGTGTCCTGATCAAGTGTGGACAGATATGGACTCCATTTTTTGTGAAACCCCGCAAGGCCGGAATAACCTGTGATAACAGTGGTCTTGCGGTCAAAATAAATATATGTCAACATAACTTTTAAAACTTCAGATAGAGAGGGGATGGATTTAACAACCCAGCGCTTCAGGATCATCTTTTTTGCGATTGTAAATAACATGGTAAACATAGGATACAATGACTTAACCCCAGGAATGGAGTTCCACGTGGAAAAATTCATACAAAGACATGCCCTCGGGTCAGGCCGTAGGGAGATGTGGAATTTGGTATTAATGAATCCCATTACTTTGTTCCAAAAGCGCTGGATCCTAGCACAACTCCAGAGACAGTGGTAGAATGTGGCTTTAGCCCCTTTGCATTTAGGGCATTTGTTGGGGTTGGAGGGGTTGTCGGCATCCTGATTATAAGGTGGCAAGTATGCCCTATGTATGGTTTTAAGATGTACTTCCTGAAGGTATGCGGAGTTCAAAATGGATAGGGTGCGCTGGTGGTGGCTTAGCAAATGTTCGTAGGAGGTGATGTCTGAAACCTCTGATTGCCATGCGGCAACTAGTTTTGGGAGATATGTTGTGGAGGGAATGTTCACTAAATGAGTATATAACTGTTTAATTTTATAGGGTTTAGTCTCCCATTGCTTCATGACTTTTGCTAGTGGGGATAGGTGTGTTGTAGAAGAGGTGCTGAGATTGAGTGATGTGAGGTAGTGTCTCATTTGAAGAAACATGAAGAAGTGGGAGGAGGGTAGAGAATATCTGTTTCTCAGCGTTTCAAATTGTGTAATGTGTCCACCTGGGTCGAAAACCTGTGAAGCGGAGCACAGCCCCCTCTCCCGCCATTGGAGAAATAGAGTGTTGTGAAGAGAAGGAGGGAAGGATGGATTCCCCCAGAGAGGTATATATGTAGAGGTAGTATGGTCTAGTTTCAATTTCTTATGAGTTTTCACCCAGCTAAAATAGGTGTCCCTGAATAGAGGGTGTTCCAAGATGGAGGATGGGATCAGGGCCTTTTTTGTGTGTAGAAGAGCGCCAGGGGAGAATGGGCTAAAGGCGTCAGTGTCTAGTGTAAGGTCTGTATAAGTGCTCTTACCCAGTAGCCAGTCTGAGGCATATCGCATGAAAATTGAAAGGGAATACGATATAAAGTCTGGGACTCCAAACCCTCCTTCCGACCTGTCCATCACCAGCTTCGCAAAAGCTATTTTAGGCTTTTTCTCTTGCCAGATAAAACGGGTCATGGCTCTGCGCAGCTTGGTGTTGTCCAGGTCTCTGAGGCCAATTGGGAGAGACTGCATGATATAAAAGATTTTTGGGAAGATTACTGATTTAAGGACTGCGATCCGTCCCAACATAGATAGGGGGAAGAGTAGCCCAGCCCTCAAGTTTGGTGAGGACAGCAGAGATAACCGTGGAAAAATTTAGCTCATAGATACGTGTGTTGTCTCGTGGAATGTTTATTCCCAGGTATTTAAAGTGTGATTGAGTGATCGTGAAGGTAGTGGTTTGCGTAAGTGTGGTGAGCAAGGAGGGGGTAATATTTAGAGGAAGTAGTTCTGATTTTTCAGCATTAATCTTGTAGCCTGCTGTTGCACCAAAGTCCGAGATTAGGCGTAAAATTTCGGGGATAGACGAAAGTGGGTTGGATATAAATAAGAGCATGTCGTCTGCAAATAGGGCGACCTTAAGTTCAGTTTTGCCAACAAATATACCGGTGTAAGAGGTAGAGAGTCTGAGGGCAATGGCTAAGGGCTCTAGGGCAATGGCGAATAGGAGAGGGGATAGGGGGCAGCCTTGTCTTGTGCCTTTCCCAATAGAGAAGGGGTTTGAGAGGAAGCCGTTGCAGGATATTTGGGTGGCTGGGGATGAATAGAGGGTACTGATAGCTTTGATAAAGGGATCCGGGTAGCCAAATCGGTGTAGGGTAGCATAAAGATGTGGCCATTCGACTAGGTCGAAGGCTTTTTCTGCGTCTAGAGAGAGGATGGCAGAGTCCAAATTAGGTGAATCTGGTTGACGGGAGTGCAATGCTGCTATCACCTTTCTCACATTGACCACTGAATGTCTGCCGACTATGAAGCCGGTCTGATCCGGGTGTATGGTGTGGGGGAGTGTGAGTTTTAGACGGTCAGCTAAAATTTTTGCAAACAGCTTGTAATCCAGGTTCAGCAGGGATATTGGGCGATAAGAGCCAGGAAGCGACAAATCCCTTCCAGGTTTGGGGAGTAATTTAAGGATGGCTGAGTTGAAATGTGGAGGGGGTGTCTTCCCTAGCAACAAGGAATTGAAAACCTCGACTAGGATGTAATCAAATTTGTGTTGGAGGAGTTTATAAAATTCCCCAGTATAGCCATCCGGGCCTGGGGCCTTATGAGGTTTCAATTGCCCTATTGCCAGGCGGACTTCAGTTAGAGTGATTGGGGATAGAAGTTGAGAAGCTATTTCTGTCGATAGGACAGGGTAAGGGAGAGCCTCCCAAAAGGAGGGGGGAGGACTGGTGTGTCCCTGAAGGGGTTGGAGGGTGAGTGGGCTCCGGAGGGTGAGAGAGGGTGTTGGACTGGGGTTTTATTAATTGTGGAGGCACGTTTGGTCCTTTTGACGTATAAAGCTGTGAGTAGAAAGTATGCATAATCTGGGCTGTTTGTTCGTAGAGGTTAGAGTACCTTGTGTGGTGCGAAGGGGGTGTACGATCGCTGGGGAATAAGTGCCCTTTAGTAAATTGGAGAGTAACCGTCCCGTTTTATTGCCAAACTTGTGAAATTTATGATGAACTGAGAACAGATACCTGTCGCCCATTTCCGATAGGAATTCATCAAAGTGGGTTTTGGATGTCAGGTATGCCTGTTTTGTGGTTGGTGAGGGGGATGATTTATATATCTGAAAAGATTGGGATAAGGCGTCTTGTAGTGATATGTATTGAGCCGAGTATTTCTTGTTGGAAGCTGCGGTAAAAGAAAAAATTGCACCTCTGAGTACTGCTTTTGCCGACATCCAGAACAGAAATGGATCGGAATTAATGTGTTCAGAGTTGTTGGTGCAATAGTCGTCCCAGGCAGCCTCCAAGAAGGACTTGAAAGTGAGAGACTTGCAGAATCTGGAGGGGAATCTCCATAGTTTGGTGGTGTCTCTGTCATCAGGGAAATGGGCAGTAAAGGTAACCAGGGCGTGATCAGAGAGGGAAATGGGGGCAATGGTGCATTGAGTGACTTGAGGAAAGAGAGTATGGGAGATAAAGAAGTAGTCAATGCGGGAGAGAGAGCCGTGCGCCGCTGAGAGGCAGGTGTATTCCCTTTCTGTTGGATTTAGGGCTCGCCAGAGGTCAATAACCTGTAGAGTGGATGAGAAAAAGGGGATGCCTATTTTGGGGAGTGTAGTGTGCTGGATCTTACGTGTTGAGGATTTGTCTAGGAGTGGAGAAGAGATCAAATTAAAATCTCCTCCAATGATGAGATTATCTCCCATGAAAGGAGTCAGGAGGGCAATTAGTTGTCGGAGGTAGGACTTGGAGCAAGGGGGGGGTGCATATATGTTAGCTAGAATAAATTTTTTGCCCAACAAATCTACAGATACTACTACAAATCTACCTGAGTCGTCTGCAGTGATGTTGTGTATTTCAAATGGTAGAGATCGGCGCACCAGGATGGCTACACCACGGGCTCTGGAGTTGTAGGAGGAGAATGCCAATACGGACCAGCCTAATATTCCCAGCTTTAATGTTTCAGATGGGGTCAGGTGAGTTTCCTGGAGGAATGCCACGTCAACGCCACTTTTTTGTAAATATATCAGGAGTTTTCTCCTTTTCGCTGGGGAGTTTATACCTCCAACATTCCATGTAGCGTAGCGGAGATCAGGCATCCCTCCTGGAAACAGGGAGAAACAGGAAAAATGGTTTAAAACATAGAGGGTCAAGGGTAGCAGCCTTCAGCATGAGCGTATTATGCATTATTGCAGCATCCAACCATTTCACAGAACTTAGAGTAGTGCTGAAATGAAAAGGGGGGTAAAGGGTGTCAGCAGAAATAGGGGGAGAGATACAGGGAAAAAGGGGAAGAGCATACATGAGAGAGGGCAACCAGATGTTAGAGTCTGGTGCCGCACTTCCGCAATAGTTGAATAATAACAGTGTGCAAAACAAGAAATACATCCGGCAGGGAGGGGTAGATCCGTCCCTGCTCCCCAGTGTGCAACTAAATATATAAGGGTGACCAGGAGGTCCCCGCAGTACACCATATGGTATATAAATGAACATATAAACATATCATAATTCTTAGAACTTAATCTGCATATGCAGCAAACGGCAATGTAGATGCTTTTCATTTAAAAAGTCAAAGCATAGTATAACTAGGTTAGGGCCTTAAAACGTCATTCTGTGGAATCAGTGATGTCGGCTTCTTTCGCCTGGGACAGCTCCTGGAGATATGCCAATGCATCCGGGGGGTTGGAGAAGTCCTTGAATGAGGAACCCTCGTAGATGCGGAGCCTCGCCGGGTATAACAGGCCGAATTTGCGTCCTTCTGCCACCAGTCTAGAGCATACAGGGGAAAAACCTTTTCTGGCGCGCGACAGCTCTGCCGAATAATCCTGGAATATGTGCAGTTTATGTCCCTCCCACGACAGGGTTTTGGCCTTGCGAGAGGCCGACCAGATCTCCATCTTATGTAAATAGTTGAGGCAGCGGAACAGAGTAACGCGGGGTCTCGGTCTGTTAGGGGTCGGTGTCGGGCCCACCCTGTGTACCCTCTCTATAACCATGTCCTGGCAAACTGACTCTATGCCTAGGAGCGAGGGGAGGGTGTTGCGGACAAAATGGGCCAGTGCCGGTCCCTTGACAGATTCGGGCAGACCGACCAGCCTACTGTTATTACGACGCGATCTGTTCTCAATGTCGTCAATCTTGTTCCATAGCTGGTAATTGTCATTAGTGAGGCGTTTTACTGTATGCTGCAAGCCCTCGACGTCATGGGAGACTACAGTGATTTGCTGTTCTGTTTTAGAGACTCTGTGTGTTAGGTGTTGAAGTTGGCTGGTGATGTCAGCTACAGCCTTGGAGAGGAGTGGTGTCATGGTGGCTGTTATGGCTGCCACTACATCTGTGTAGGTCACAGGGGTTTCATTACCGGCACTTACTTGGCCCCCAGAAGCAGGTCCCTCAGCTGCAGACTTTTTGTGGAGGGGGGGAGCGCTATCACCAGCGGTGTCCGCCGTCATCGTCCCTGCAGCACGTCGCTTCTCCTGGCGTGGAGGCTGCGGCTGCTGCTGTGAGTCCGGCTGGGGGTGCGCCGTCATCGGGGCCAGAAACTTATCCATTTGCTGCAGGATAGGTAGCTGGGGCACTGCGGGGCACTCCGGAGCCAAAACGAGGCTTTAAAAGCCGTGAAAATGGTATTTGTTGGGGAGCAGTGAGCGGAGCTCAAAACGGAGCTCAGTACTCCATGAGGCCGGAACCGGAAGTCTGGGTATGAGTTTTTAATCGTGATACGGTTCAATTCCCTGAAGTCGATGCAGGGTCGCAACGAACCGCCCTTTTTACCCACGAAGAAGAACCCCGACCCAACTGGAGACTGTGAAGGTCTGATAAATCCCTTAGCCAAGTTCTCCTGAATGTACTCTGCCATAGCCTGAGTCTCAGGACGTGACAGGGAGTACAACCTGCTCTTGGGAAGCTTAGCATTTGGCAACAAATCAATGGCACAGTCATAGGGGCGATGGGGAGGTAGTACCTCTGCAACTTTTTTGGAGAACACGTCCGCAAAATCTGCATAACACCCTGGCAATCCTGGCAAACTTAGCTGCGAGAGCCTGACTGGAAGGCTCAAGCAACTCCTGAAACAATCAGTACCCCAACTAAGAATCTCCCTAGAGACCCAGTCAAATTGAGGATTGTGGGCCCTTAACCAGGGTAACCCCAACACCAATGGGGCAAAAGTACAGACAGTCACATAAAAGGACAATTTTTCAGAGTGTGTGGCTCCAATAAACAAAGAAATCTGGCTAGTGCAAGAGGTAATTTTACCTTGGGATAATGGTTCCCCGTTTAACCCACAAATCTCAATTTACGATGCCAAGGGTACTAAGGGAACAGAGTGTTTCAGGGCGAATTGGCGGTCCATAAAAACCCCGTCGGCCCCACTGTCCACAAAGGCCTCAGTCTTGACAGTTTGACCGAGGATCTTCAAGGTCACCGGAATGATAAAAGTCTTCTTGGGAAATTCTGACTTCTGGCCTGACAGGATATTTCCCATCACCCTCAGGCCCTGAAGTTTTCCGGCTTTTCTGGGCATGATACTACCACATGACCTTTATTCCCACAGTACAAACACAACCCCTGCTGTCTCCTCCGCGTCTTCTCACGCGAGGAGAGGCGGGTAGCCCCAATCTGCATAGGCTCCTCAGAAAATTCCTCAGAGTCTGAGGTTCCCTTGGGAAGGAAGGAAATCTCAGTCTCCCTTTCAAGCCTACGCTCTCTCAGCCGTCTATCCACCCGGATGGATAACTGCATGAGCTGATCCAAGCTATCAGGCAAGGGATATTGTACCAGTTGGTCTTTTATCTGGTTAGAAAGACCTCTTCGGTACTGGTGTCTCAGGGCTGGGTCATTCCACTGGGTATCATGGGCCAACCTCCGAAACTCCGTACAGTAAACCTCAACTGGCCTTCGCCCTTGCTTAAGGATCGAAATCTGAGCCTCGGCTGAGGCCGTCTTGTCAGGGTCATCATACAACATGCCCAGTGCCGTAAAAAAAGCATCAACACTTTTAAGCGACGGACAGTCAGGCTGCAACCCATATGCCCAGACCTGTGGGTCTCCTTGTAGCAAGGAAATCACTATGCCCACCCGCTGAATCTCCGACCCAGAAGACTGAGGCCTAAGCCGGAAGTATAGCTTGCAGCTCTCCTTGAAACAAAAGAACTGCGAGCGATCTCCAGAAAAACGATCCGGGAGATTTACTTTCGGCTCCTTAACCCCTGCAGGTGCTGCTGCTGCGGGAGCTCCACCAGCAGCCTGGGAGGTGTGCATTTTAATGGACAAATCATTAAATTGTCGAGTCAGGACCTGCACCTGATCGACCACCTGTTGCAACGTATTTTGAGGGGTATGCTCCATATTCCCACAAAATTTCAACAGGAGTATTAGGCTGCTGAATATGTTATGCACACCAGTGCCTGCAGGAAAGTACTGGTGTCAGAACTGTTATGCACTCCAGTGTCTGCAGGAATGTACTGGTGTTTGAACTGTTATGCAAAACAAATGGACTCACAGACAAACTGGGGAATATGACATAACGTACACAGAAGGTAATAGGGTAACAAAATACACACAAAGTGAACAGAGAAGCCCAGAGGCTAAGGAACTGGGTATCTCCTTTGTATTAGAACTGCACAGATGGAAAAAGCAATACATATGTTTTAATACATAGAGAACCCGAAATGCTGTTGCTAAGGGCAACAGCAAAACCCTAAAGGGTTACCAACGGGTGTGGCAGTAAACTCCTTGGTCAGAGATGGAATGATAGACACAAGGAGAGTCTCCACAATCCTATTTCTCACTTGCAGTGCACAGGTTTTAGCTTACTGCCACTAAACTGACCCCTGACACCTAGCACAGTGAGACAGGATTAGACAGGCAAGTCTTAGAATACAGCCGCAAACTTGCTAAGTTCACAGAGTGGTAACAGAACCCCAGCAAGCTAAACGACTGACTCCAGTCTTACTGCTAGGTCTGGATTGGCAGAGTGTAATACCAAATCCCCAGGCCTATTTGCAGTAAGCAACAAACAAATACAAAGCTACACAGTACTGGCTAACTTTCATGAACTGACTAACCAACAAAGATTCAGCAGCATCTGCTTACCCTGAAAAGAGGCCTTATAAAGCAGGTGCTGTCCACGCCCCACTCAGACCTCACAGACTGTGAGCACAAAAACCAGCACCGGATCCCCTGCCGTGCACAGAGCCTATAACCACTGCACAGCAAAAGACCCGAACCGGAGTATCAGCTGCGCTCAGGTTACTCCACTAGCACTTGTCTCCCGGTTGCCATGACGACGTGGCAGCACAGGGCAGGAGACCCTAACACTGAGCTATAACGCTCCTTTTAGAACATGATGTAAACAACTGTTGTCAATTTAGAATAGCACAACACTAGTTAAGAAAAAATCCCCGCCTGTGTAATAAACAGGGTGAGGTAAAAATAACTCTATTACAGTGAGATTACCGAAATATATGTACTAAAGGATCACTAAAGAGCACTAAAGAATCCCTTAGAATAAACGAGCTCCAGAGCATATAAAAGGGCTGTGTTATACTTGCTGTTTTTGCTGCTCTCCGCCTGTACTAACAGGGTGAGACGCTGTGTTATGTGCAGCGCAGTATCCCCCGCTGACCTGACGGATGGTCTCTTGCAGAGATAGAAGATGGCGCCTATAGCTGAGTCCTGCCCCCACAGAGTGAGGACGGCGGCGGTAAGACGCTGTTGGGCGGGAGAACGGGGCGCAAACACATCCTCCTGCGTCCCGCCGCGGTACAGCCTCCCCACTTCCGCAACTGAGGTCCGTAAAATCATTGAAATGACTACCGCTGCTGTCTGACAAGTCGCGGCTTCCATGAAATGAGCGGCGGAAGCGGGACTGAACCGCTCCGTCCGCTCTGAGCAGGGAGGGGGGGTCCGCATACACCAGCGCTGCACAATAATAAATACAATTATTATAAATACCATATATGCAATAACAGCCCAACGCTGCCCAGGCAGGTTGTGGCTGTCTTACCAGTACAGTGCCTCCTAGGAAATCCATCCTGCATCAAGTAAGCCCCAGTGACTAAGAGTATGGTGGCTTCTTAGAGGCTCTGGGGAGTGGGAGACACATAACTAACTAACCCCACTCCTAGTATACGTGTCTCCTGTAAACAGGGACTAAGCACACATAAGTAAAATCAAAATAAACAACAGAAACCTAACTAAAATCTACACTGAAGGAATCTGTGCCTGTACTCCTCAGGCACAAAACTAAAACGGAGGTAATCTGCTGAGCAGGAAGGAGATGGGAGGGGTTAGAGGGGGGAGGAGTTAGTTTTTTATAGGTTCTGTGCCAAACTCCCAATCCCACACACTCTAACCCATTAGTACGTGCGCAGCGTCCCCCAGATGGATGAAAGAGAAAGCAGCACAGTGGTCAGTGTAAAGGTGCGATGCCCAACGACGCGACATCGCGGGGCATCGTACCGGCAGTTCAGGTGCGATGAAATCGCACCTGAATTGCCAGAGCGATTACCATGCGATCATGCGATAGATCGCGTGGTAATCACGTGATGGGCACGTCACCGCCGAGTGGGAGCGGCCTCCATCCGCTCCCGGCGGGTGCCCATCGCAGTGCGATATATAGCATGTGTTTTTAAAAACACATGCGATCCCAATGCGATTCGATAAATATTAAGGGCAGCACAGACTATCTCGAGACGTGAGATTTGCGCATCATGTTGAAAGGTACCTAAAATGTGCATACAATTCTTCGATTTCTCTCACAGATGCGGTCGAAATCGAAGGTTAGCACTGATTATCTCACAAGTGTATGGGCACCATTACTGCCTCACAGTGTTACAAACTTATGAAGTCTTATATTACATTTAAGCTAGTTTGTTTTCTTGTATGCAGGTTTGGCCTTTGTCAGGGCTTAGCAAACTTCTCCAGGAGTTTGTGCCAAAATTTAGGCACCGGCAGTTTCTAAAAAAAAGACAGCAACTATCGTTCCCCAGAACAGGCTGCTTCAGTGCTGAACTTAGTCTCACAAGAGGAGATTTACCCTACACCAGACGCTTACAGTTTTGCGATACTGTATCTGCAGCCGATTCATCCTGACTTGCTGCAAGACCATATCTCACCAGTGCCTCCACCCAGTACTGAGAGATCAGACCCGGGCATTCAATGTCTGTAGCAAGGACAGAAGAGATACAATGGGATGATCGGGCACCCTCTCTAGACTGGGCACAGTATTATAAGCCCGGTAATTAGCCCATGAAGCAATGTTACTCAATAGGGCACAACACAAAATATCCAAAAGGTGCAATATAACAACAGAGGCTTTAACGACCGCAGCCGGATTCATTACTGTAAAATAAACAGAGAGAACCATTCCAAAACAAACAGTAATAGAGAATATAAAGATGCAGGCAGAGAGCAGCGATTCCGGAGGCAGAGAGATTAGATTTGCAGGCAGTGGTGCAAACCACCAGAGTTAGCGGTTCACGGGCACAGGACGGAGCATGCTCCATCTAATCTCTGCTCTCCAGGACGCACCGCTAGGGTCCCTACCCAATTTAGATATGAGCCAGATGACGCACTTTTCCTATCCTGTGTGCACGAGCCAAACTGTGACTGCCTTATTTGTATCCACTAAGAAAATAGGGGGGTAATTCTGAGTTCATCGCAGCAGCAAGTTTGTTAGTAGTTGGGCAAAACCATGTGCAGTGCAGGTGGGGTAGATATAACATGTGCAGAGAGAGTTAGATTTGGGTGGGTTATTTTGTTTCTGTGCAGGGTAAATACTGGCTGCTTTATTTTTACACTGCAATTTAGATTTCAGTTTGCACACACCACACCCAAATCTAACTCTCTCTGCACGTTACATCTGCCCCACCTGCAGTGCACATGGTTTTGCCCAACTGCTAACAAATTTTCTGCTGCGATCAACTCAGAATTAGGCCCTAGTTCCACACATTTAACAGAGCTAAGCAAAAACTCACATATAACGCTACTAACCAAGCTACACCAACCTATATCTCTTCACTTATCTCAAAATATCTCCCAACCCGACCTCTCCGCTCTGCACAAGATCTGCATCTCTCATCTGCACGGATTACTCGCTCCCACTCACAATTGCAGGACACTCTTTGGGCAGCATCCACCCTATAGAATACCCTCCCACGCACAATAATACCCCTTTCAGACAGAAAATGAAAATTACCAGGTGAAGCAGTTCCACCCGGTAATTTCATGAAACACGCGGGTCCTTTTTCTGTGTGAAAGGGTCGACCCGTGTTGTAATTCCCGGGACTTCAACCCTAGAATTCACCAGGGTCGGAGACACGGGAATTATGACACGGGATGACCCTTTCACACAGATAAAATAACCGTGCTGATCTGCAAATTACCGGGTCGAAATTTTCGACCCGGTAATTTGCATGTCGGTGTGAAAGGGGGGGGGGGAAGGTCAGGCAGGTCCCGGAAAAACGACCACACACTGAAATGCCAAATATTTGCCGGTACTTCCAGACTTTTCAGTCTTAAAGTGGTATTAGACGCTCCTCTAGTCTCCAAACATTCAAGCGTTCCCTGAAAACTCACTTCTCCAAGCAAGCCTATTAAATTCCTGAACCACCCACATAACCTTCAGAAGCACTCATATCTAATTACATCCTATCAGGACGGTCTTAGCATCTGGTCGAAGCACTATGATATAGATAGCGCCTATCCTTCTGTATCCTTCCAATTTCCCTATAGATTGTAAGCTTGCGAGCAGGGCCCTCCTACCTCTATCTCTGTCTGTTATTACCCAGTTTGTTCTATCACTGTTGTTTCCAATTGTAAAGCGCAACGGAATATGCTGCACTATATAAGAAATTGTAAATAAATAAATCTAGAAATACGTCAGTCACATTGAGCAAACCATTCTGAATGTCCATTTCCAGATACCAGTAGATGTAGGAAAAAATAAGAATTTACTCACCGGTAATTCTATTTCTCGTAGTCCGTAGTGGATGCTGGGTACTCCGTAAGGACCATGGGGAATAGACGGGCTCCGCAGGAGACTGGGCACTCTTAAAAGAAAGATTAGGTACTATATCTGGTGTGCACTGGCTCCTCCCTCTATGCCCCTCCTCCAGACCTCAGTTAGGGAAACTGTGCCCGGAAGAGCTGACATTACTAGGAAAGGATTTGGAATCCAGGGTAAGACTCATACCAGCCACACCAATCACACTGTACAACTTGTGATAACTATACCCAGTTAACAGTATGAACAACAGCTGAGCCTCATTCAACAGATGGCTCAGAACAATAACCCTATAGTTAAGCAATAACTATATACAAGTATTGCAGAAGTCCGCACTTGGGACGGGCTCCCAGCATCCACTACGGACTACGAGAAATAGAATTACCGGTGAGTAAATTCTTATTTTCTCTGACGTCCTAGTGGATGCTGGGTACTCCGTAAGGACCATGGGGATTATACCAAAGCTCCCAAACGGGCGGGAGAGTGCGGATGACTCTGCAGCACCGAATGAGCAAACTCAAGGTCCTCCTCAGCCAGGGTATCAAACTTGTAGAATTTTGCAAACGTGTTTGATCCCGACCAGGTAGCAGCTCGGCAAAGTTGTAAAGACGAGACCCCTCGGGCAGCCGCCCAAGAAGAGCCCACCTTCCTCGTGGAATGGGCTTTTACTGATTTAGGATGCGGCAGTCCAGCCGCAGAATGTGCAAGTTGAATCGTGCTACAGATCCAGCGAGCAATAGTCTGCTTAGAAGCAGGAGCACCCAGCTTGTTGGGTGCATGCAGGATAAACAGAGAGTCAGTTTTTCTGACTCTAGCGGTTCTGGAAACATAGATTTTCAGGGCCCGGACTACGTCCAGCAACTTGGAATCCTCCAAGTCCCGAGTAGCCGCAGGCACCACAATAGGTTGGTTCAAATGAAATGCTGATACCACCTTAGGGAGAAATTGGGGACGAGTCCTCAATTCTGCCCTGTCCATATGGAAGATCAGATAAGGGCTTTTACATGACAAAGCCGCCAATTCTGACACGCCTAGCCGAAGCCAAGGCCAAAAGCATGACCACTTTCCACGTGAGATACTTCAACTCCACGGTATGAAGTGGCTCAAACCAATGTGATTTTAGGAAATCCAACACTACGTTGAGATCTCAAGGTGCCACTGGAGGCACACAAGGGGGCTGAATATGCAGCACTCCCTTAACAAACGTCTGAACTTCAGGCAGTGAAGCCAGTTCTTTTTGAAAGAAAATAGACAGGGCCGAAATCTGGACTTTTATGGATCCCAATTTTAGGCCCATAGTCACTCCTGACTGTAGGAAGTGCAGAAATCGACTCAGCTGAAATTCTTCTGTTGGGGCCTTCATGGCCTCACACCAAGCAACATATTTTCGCCATATGCGGTGATAATGTTTTGCTGTCACATCCTTCCTAGTTTTTATCAGCGTAGGAATGACTTCAACCGGAATGCCCTTTTCCATCAGGATCCGGCGTTCAACCGCCATGCCGTCAAACGCAGCCGCGGTAAGTCTTGGAACAGACAGGGCCCCTGCTGTAGCAGGTCCTGTCTGAGCGGCAGAGGCCAAGGGTCCTCTGAGATCATTTCTTGTAGTTCCGGGTACCAAGTTCTTCTTGGCCAATCCGGAACGATGAGTATAGTTCTTACTCCTCTCTTTCTTATTATCCTCAGTACCTTTGGTATGAGAGGAAGAGGAGGGAACACAAACCGACTGGTACACCCACGGTGTCACTAGAGCGTCCACAGCTATCGCCTGAGGGTCCCTTGACCTGGCGCAATATCTTTTTAGCTTTTTGTTGAGGCGGGACGCCATCATGTCCACCTGTGGCCTTTCCCAACGATTTACAATCAGCTGGAAGACTTCTGGATGAAGTCCCCACTCTCCCGGGTGGAGGTCGTGCCTGCTGAGGAAGTCTGCTTCCCAATTGTCCACTCCCGGAATGAACACTGCTGACAGTGCTATCACGTGATTCTCCGCCCATCGGAGAATCCTTGTGGCTTCTGCCATTGCCATCCTGCTTCTTGTGCCGCCCTGTCGGTTTACATGGGCGACCGCCGTGATGTTGTCTGACTGAATCAGCACCGGCTGGTTTTGAAGCAGGGGTTTTGCTTGACTTAGGGCATTGTAAATGGCCCTTAGTTCCAGAATATTTATGTGTAGGGAAGTCTCCTGACTCGACCATTGTCCTTGGAAGTTTCTTCCCTGAGTAACTGCCCCCCAACCTCGGAGGCTTGCATCCGTGGTCACCAGGACCCAGTCCTGAATGCCGAATCTGCGGCCCTCGAGAAGATGAGCACTCTGCAGCCACCACAGCAGAGACACCCTGGCCCTCGGGGACAGGGTGATCAACTGATGCATCTGAAGATGCGATCCGGACCACTTGTCTAACAGATCCCACTGAAAGATCCTTGCATGGAACCTGCCGAAGGAAATTGCTTCGTAAGAAGCTACCATCTTTCCCAGGACTCGCGTGCAGTGATGCACCGACACCTAGTGTTCACTCTAAGCTTCTTTCGCAGGGCGCTGCGGCCTTCCCCTTTTCTGAGTGACAGAAAGCGCCCTGCCTGTTTATGCCCGCCCTGCCACCCTGTTAATCACCAAAGGACTGCCTTCTCCCCGCGCCAGCGCTGTCACTTCTCCCCGCGCCAGTGTGCTGTCATTTCTCCCCCCGCCGCACTGTTACTGCTCCCCCCGCCGCGCTGATAGCTCTCAGTTGAAGGTGGAGACAGGGTCAGCGTGCAGCGTGGAGGAGCAGCCAATCAGAGCCTGCGGTGTCTCCCGCCCGCCAGTCCTCCGGCATGGTTTGAAATTCCCCCTCACCGCGGCGCTGCACGGCCATTCCCCCTCACCACGGCGACCTGGGCTCCGCCGTCAGCATCAAGAGACTGGACCCGCTGCAACGGTGAGTGCTGCTCTGCATCTGCCCGTCCTCCCCTCCCTCCCAGTGCTCTCTCCCTGGTGCAGTGTGTCTCAGTGCTCTCTACCTGGTGCAGTGTGCCTCAGTGCTCTCTACCTGGTGCAGTGTGTATAACGTGCTCTCTACCTGGTGCAATGTTTCTCAGTGCTCTCTACCTGGTGCAGTGTTTCTCAGTGCTCTCTACCTGGTGCAATGTTTCTCAGTGCTCTCTACCTGGTGCAATGTGTATAACGTGCTCTCTACCTGGTGCAATGTTTCTCAGTGCTCTCTACCTGGTGCAATGCGTCTCAGTGCTCTCTACCTGGTGCAGTGTGTATAACGTGCTCTCTACCTGGTGCAATGTTTCTCAGTGCTCTCTACCTGGTGCAGTGTTTCTCAGTGCTCTCTACCTGGTGCAATGTTTCTCAGTGCTCTCTACCTGGTGCAATGTGTATAACGTGCTCTCTACCTGGTGCAATGTTTCTCAGTGCTCTCTACCTGGTGCAATGCGTCTCAGTGCTCTCTACCTGGTGCAATGTGTATAACGTGCTCTCTACCTGGTGCAATGTGCATAACGTGCTCTCTACCTGGTGCAATGTGCATAACGTGCTCTCTACCTGGTGCAATGTGCATAACGTGCTCTCTACCTGGTGCAATGTTTCTCGGTGCTCTCTACCTGGTGCAATGTTTCTCGGTGCTCTCTACCTGGTGCAATGTTTCTCGGTGCTCTCTACCTGGCGCAATGTTTCTCGGTGCTCTCTACCTGGCGCAATGTGTATAAAGTGCTCTGCCTGGCGCAAAGTGTAGAATGTGCTCTGCCTGGCGCAATATGTATAACGTGCTCTACCTGTCGCAGTGTGTATAGGAGGTTCTACCTGGTGCAGTGTGTATTAGCTGCACTATTGTGTGGTGTAATGTGAATTGCCACTATTATGTGGCCATGCCCCTTCCCCACGAAAAACAACGCCCCTAAATTTTGGCTGAGCGCCTTTGGCGCGCACTGCCCATTCTTTATCGCGTGGGAATGGGAGGACCAAGCATTATAGTATGTACCTAATTTTGCCCTTCTAACTGAAAAATGTGCCCTCCCGAACGAAAATGTGCCCTACCCGTGATCAGCACCCTGCCCTAAAAAATTCCTAGAGTGAACACTACAACACCTGTTTTGGTTTCAGGAGGTCACTGACCAGAGATGACAACTCCTTGGCCTTCTCCTCCGGGAGAAACACCTTCTTCTGTTCTGTGTCCAGAATCATACCCAAGAACAGCAGACGCGTCGTAGGAACCAGCTGCGACTTTGGGATATTCAGAATCCAGCCGTGTTGTTGTAGCACTTCCTGAGATAGTGCTACTCCGACCAACAACTGCTCCCTGGACCTCGCCTTTATAAAGGAGATCGTCCAAGTACGGGATAATCATAACTCCCTTCTTTCGAAGGAGTATCATCATTTCGGGCATTACCTTGGTAAATACCCTCGGTGCCGTGGACAGACCAAACGGCAACGTCTGGAATTGGTAATGGCAGTCCTGTACCACAAATCGAAGGTACTCCTGGTGAGGTGGGTAAATGGGGACATGTAGGTAAGCATCCTTGATGTCCAGTGATACCATAAAATCCCCCTCTTCCAGGCTTGCAATATCCGCCCTGAGCGATTCCATTTTGAACTTGAACTTCCTTATATAAGTGTTCAAGGATTTCAAATTTAGAATGGGTCTCACCGAACCGTCTGGTTTCGGTACCACAAACATTGTGGAATAGTAACCCCGTCCCTGTTGAAGGAGGGGAACTTTGATTATCACCTGCTGGAGGTACAGCTTGTGAATTGCCGCCAGTACTACCTCCCTGTCCTGAAGAGTAGCTGGCAAGGCTGATTTGAGGTAACGGCGAGGGGGAGACGTCTCGAACTCCAGCTTGTATCCCTGAGATACCACTTGTAGAACCCAGAGATCCACCTGTGAGCGAACCCACTGGTCGCTGAAGTTCCGGAGACGGGCCCCCACCGCACCTGGCTCCACCTGTGGAGCCCCAGCGTCATGCGGTGGACTTAGTGGAAGCAGGGGAGGATTTTTGTTCCTGGGAACTGGCTGACTGGTGCAGCTTTTTCCCTCTACCCCTGCCTCTGGGCAGAATGGACGCGCCTCTGACCCGCTTGCCTTTCTGGGACCGAAAGGACTGTACTTGATAATACGGTGCTTTCTTAGGCTGTGAGGGAACCTGAGGTAAAAAAGTCGACTTCCCAGCTGTTGCTGTGGACACGAGGTCCGAGAGACCGTCCCCAAACAATTCCTCACCCTTATAAGGCAAAACTTCCATGTGCCTTTTAGAATCAGCATCACCTGTCCACTGCAGAGTCCATAATACTCTCCTGGCAGAAATGGACATTGCATTAATTCTAGATGCCAGCCGGCAAATGTCCCCCTGTGCATCCCTCATATATAAGACTACGTCTTTAATATGCTCTATGGTTCGTAAAATAGTATCCCTGTCAAGGGAATCAATGTTATCCGACAGGGAATCAGACCATGCTGCTGCAGCACTACACATCCATGCTGAAGCAATAGCAGGTCTCAGTATAGTACCCGAGTGTGTATACACAGACTTCAGGATAGCCTCCTGCTTTCTATCTGCAGGCTCCTTTAAGGCGGCCGTATCCTGAGACGGCAGTGCCACCTTTTTTTTTTTTTTTTATAAGCGTGTGAGCGCCTTGTACACCCTAGGGGATGTCTCCCAGCGTAACCTATCCGTTGGCGGGAAAGGGTACGCCATTAGTAACCGCTTAGAAATCACTAATTTCTTATCTGGGGAACACCACGCTTCCTCACACAATTCATTTAATTCATCAGATGGGGGAAAAGTCACTGGCTGCTTTTTCTCCCCAAACATAATACCCTTTTTTGTGGTAACCGGGTTAATGTCAGAAATGTGCAACACATTTTTCATTGCCGTAATCATGCATCGGATGGCCCTTGTGGATTGTACATTTGTCTCATCCTCGTCGACACTGGAATCAGACTCCGTGTCGACATCTGTGTCTGCCATCTGAGGTAACGGGCGTTTTTGAGCCCCTGATGGCCTCTGAGACGCTTGGGCAGGCGCGGGCTGAGATGCCGGCTGTCCCAAAGCTGTTACGACATCGAACCTTTTATGCAAGGAGTTAACACTGTCGGTTAATACCTTCCACATATCCATCCACTCTGGTGTCGGCCCCGCAGGGGGCGACATCACACTTATCGGCTCCTGCTCCGCCTCCACGTAAGCGTCCTCATCAAACATGTCGACACAGCCGTACCGACACACCGCACACACACACACACACACAGGGAATGCTCTGACTGAGGACAGGACCCCACAAAGTCCTTTGGGGAGACAGAGAGAGAGTATGCCAGCACACACCAGAGCGCTATATAACAGAGGGATTTACACTAATACAAAGTGAATTTTTCCCCAATAGCTGCTTATTATCACAATTGCGCCTAAATTTATGTGCCCCCCCTCTCTTTTTTACCCTTTCCGTAGTATATACTGCAGGGGAGAGCCTGGGGAGCGTCCGGCCAGCGGAGCTGTGAAGAGAAAATGGCGCTGGCTGTGCTGAGGAAGATAGCCCCGCCCCTTCAGCGGCGGGCTTCTCCCGCTTTTTTAATAATATTTATGGCAGGGGATTAGGCACATATACAGTTTAGAACTGTATTATGTGCATTTTGCCAAGTAAGGTATACAAATTGCAGCCCAGGGCGCCCCCCCCAGCGCCCTGCACCCACCAGTGACCGGAGCGTGTGGTGTGCTGTGGGAGCAATGGCGTACAGCTGCAGTGCTGTGCGCTACCTTATTGAAGACCGGAGTCTTCAGCCGCCGATTTTCTCCTGGTACTCTTCAGTCTTCTGGCTCTGCAAGGGGGACGGCGGCGCGGCTCCGGGAACGGACGATCGAGGTCGGGCCCTGTGTTCGATCCCTCTGGAGCTAATGGTGTCCAGTAGCCTTAGAAGCACAAGCTAGCTGCAAGCAGGTAGGTTTGCTTCTCTCCCCTAAGACCCACGAAGCAGTGAGTCTGTTGCCAGCAGATCTCACTGAAAATAAAAAACCTAACAAATACTTTCTTTTCTAGTAAGCTCAGGAGAGCCCACTAGGTGCATCCAGCTCTGGCCGGGCACAGATTCTAACCGAGGTCTGGAGGAGGGGCATAGAGGGAGGAGCCAGTGCACACCAGATATAGTACCTAATCTTTCTTTTAAGAGTGCCCAGTCTCCTGCGGAGCCCGTCTATTCCCCATGGTCCTTACGGAGTACCCAGCATCCACTAGGACTTCAGAGAAATAAGATTTTACTTACCGGTAAATCTATTTCTCGTAGTCCGTAGAGGATGCTGGGGACTCCGTAAGGACCATGGGGAATAGACGGGCTCCGCAGGAGACTGGGCACTCTTAAAAGAAAGATTAGGTACTATATCTGGTGTGCACTGGCTCCTCCCTCTATGCCCCTCCTCCAGACCTCAGTTAGGGAAACTGTGCCCAGAGGAGATGGACAGTACAAGGAAGGATTTTTGTAAATCTAAGGGCGAGATCCATACCAGCCACACCAAGCACACCGTATAACTTGTGATAAACTTACCCAGTTAACAGTATGAACAACAACATAGCCACGGTACCACCGAAAACTATAACATAACCCTTATGTAAGCAATAACTATATACAAGTCTTGCAGAAGAAGTCCGCACTTGGGACGGGCGCCCAGCATCCTCTAAGGACTACGAGAAATAGATTTACCGGTAAGTAAAATCTTATTTTCTCTAACGTCCTAGAGGATGCTGGGGACTCCGTAAGGACCATGGGGATTATACCAAAGCTCCCAAACGGGCGGGAGAGTGCGGATGACTCTGCAGCACCGACTGAGCAAACAGGAGGTCCTCCTCAGCCAGGGTATCAAACTTATAGAACTTTGAAAAGGTGTTTGTCCCCGATCAAGTAGCTGCTCGGCACAACTGTAATGCCGAGACCCCTCGGGCAGCCGCCCAAGAAGAGCCCACTTTCCTAGTGGAGTGGGCCTTAACCGATTTCGGTAATGGCAATCCTGCCATAGAATGCGCCTGCTGAATTGTGTTACAGATCCAGCGAGCAATAGTCTGCTTTGAAGCAGGAGCGCCAACCTTGTTGGCCGCATACAGAACGAACAAAGCTTCAGTCTTCCGGATTCTAGCCGTTCTGGTCACATAAATCTTCAAAGCCCTGACTACATCCAGGGACTCGGAATCCTCCAAGTCCCGTGTAGCCACAGGCACGACAATAGGTTGGTTCACATGAAAAGAGGAGACCACTTTTGGCAGAAAGTGAGGGCGAGTCCTCAACTCTGCCCTATCCACGTGAAAAACCAAGTATGGGCTTTTATGTGATAAAGCCGCCAATTCGGAAACACGTCTTGCCGAAGCTAACGCCAACAACATGACCACTTTCCACGTGAGGTATTTCAACTTCACAGTTTTGAGTGGTTCAAACCAAGGTGACTTGAGGAACCGTAACACCACGTTAAGATCCCAAGGCGCCACCTGAGGCACAAAAGGAGGCTGAATATGCAGCACTCCCTTAACAAACGTCTGTACTTCAGGAATAGAGGCCAATTCTCTTTGAAAGAAAATGGATAAGGCCGAAATCTGGACCTTTATGGACCCTAATTTTAGGCCCAAGGTCACTCCTGTTTGAAGGAAGTGGAGTAGACGGCCCAAATGGAACTCCTTCGTAGGTGCGGCTCTGGCCTCACACCAAGAAACATATTTCGCCATATACGGTGATAATGTTTTAATGTCACGTCTTTCCTAGCCTTGATCAGGGTAGGAATGACCTCCTCCGGAATCCCTTTTTCCGCTAGGATCCGGCGTTCAACCGCCATGCCGTCAAATGCAGCCGCGGTAAGTCTTGGAACAGACAGGGCCCCTGCCGCAGCAGGTCCTGCCTTAGAGGAAGAGGCCACGGATCCCCTGCGAGCAACTCTTGCAGCTCCGGATACCAAGTCCTTCGTGGCCAATCTGGAACAACGAGTATTGTTCTGACCCTGCTTCTTCGTATTATTCTCAACACCTTGGGTATGAGAGGAAGAGGAGGAAACACATAGACCGATCTAAACACCCAAGGTGTCACCAGAGCATCTACCGCTACTGCCTGAGGGTCCCTTGACCTGGCGCAATACCGCTTTAGCTTTTTGTTGAGACAGGATGCCATCATGTCGATTTGAGGCAGTCCCGAACGATCCGTGATCTGTGCGAAGACTTCTTGATGAAGTCCCCACTCTCCCGGATGCAGATCGTGCCTGCTGAGGAAGTCCGCCTCCCAGTTGTCCACCCCCGGGATGAACACAGCTGACAGCGCGCTTACATGGCCTTCCGCCCAGCGTAGAATCCTGGTCGCTTCTGCCATGGCCATTCTGCTCCTTGTTCCGCCTTGGCGGTTTATATAAGCCACTGCCGTGACATTGTTGACTGAATCAGAACCGGTTTTCTCCGAAGCAATTCCTCCGCTTGACGCAGGGCGTTGTATATGGCCCTCAACTCCAGGACGTTGATGTGGAGACAAGACTCTAGGCTTGACCAGAGACCTTGCAAATTTCTTCCCAGTGTCACTGCTCCCCAGCCTCGGAGGCTTGCGTCCGTGGTCACCAGGACCCAGTCCTGAATGCCGAACCTGCGACCTTCTAGTAGGTGAGCACTGTTCAGCCACCACAGGAGAGATACCCTGGTCCTGGGAGACAGTGTGATCTTTTGATGCATTTGTAGATGGGACCCGGACCACTTGTCCAAAAGGTCCCATTGAAAGGTCCTCGCATGGAACCTGCCGAAAGGGATGGCCTCGTAGGAAGCCACCATCTTCCCCAGGACCCGCGTGCAATGATGCACTGAAACCTTTTTTGGTTTTAATTGGTTCCTGACCATGGCTATGAGTTCCTGAACCTTTTCGATCGGAAGAAAAACCTTTTTCTGGTCTGTTTCTAGAATCAGCCCCAAAATGGTCAGACACGTTGTAGGGACTAGCTGGGACTTCGGTATATTGAGAATCCAGCCGTGTAACTGCAACGTCTTCATGGACAGAGACACGCTGTCCAGCAACCTCTCCCGAGATCTCGCCTTTATGAGGAGATCGTCCAAGTATGGGATAATTGTGACCCCCTGTCTGCGCAGGAGCACCATCATTTCCGCCATTAACTTGGTGAAAATTCTCGGGGCCGTGGAAAGCCCAAACGGCAACGTCTGAAATTGGTAGTGACAGTCCTGCACTGCAAATCTCAGGAACGCCTGATGCGGGGGGGAATATCGGAACATGAAGGTAAGCATCCTTTATGTCCAGGGACACCATCCAATCCCCCCCCTCCAGGCTGGCGATGACTGCCCTGAGTGATTCCAGTTTGAACTTGAACCTCTTCAAGTACAGGTTCAGAGATTTCAGGTTTAAAATGGGTCTGACCGAACTGTCCGGTTTCGGGACCACAAACAGGGTTGAGTAATATCCCTCTCCTTGCTGGAGATGAGGAATTGTGACAATCACCTGTTGAGTATAGAATTTTTGGATTGCTGTCAACACTAGCTCCCTCTCTGACGGGGAAGCCGGCAGAGCCTATTTGAAAAATCGGCGAGGAGACAAGCCTTCGAATTCCAGCCTGTATCTCTGGGAAACAATCTCTAATGCCCAGGGATCCACCTGCGAGTGAACCCAGACGTGGCTGAAAAATCGAAGACGAGCCCCCACCAGATCTGCCTCCCCCCGGAAAGCCCCAGCGTCATGCGGTGGACTTTGCCGACGCGGGGGAGGACTTCTGCTCTTGGGAAATAGCTGTGTGCAGCTTTTTCCCCCTGCCTTTCCCTCTGGCAACAAAGGATGATCCACGTACCTTCTTGTTTTTATTGGAACGAAAGGACTGCATTTGATAATGAGGTGCCTTTTTTGTATGTTGCGGGGGGACATAAGGTAAGAAATTAGACTTACCAGCCGTAGCTGTAGAGACAAGATCCGAGAGGCCGTCTCCAAACAACTCCACCCCCTTGTAAGGCAAGGACTCCATATGTCGCTTTGAATCAGCATCTCCCGTCCACTGTCGGGTCCACAAGAGCCGCCTAGTAGAAATAGACATAGCATTTATTCTGGAGCTTAATAAACAAATGTCTCTCTGTGCATCTCTCATATACAAGGCAGCATCTCTGATATGCTCTATGGTCATTTGAATGGCGTCCCTATCTAAGGTGTCAATTTCCGTAGATAAGGAATCTGCCCATGCTACAACCGCACTACAAACCCAGGCCGACGCCATAGCCGGTCGAGCAATAGTACCGGACCGATTGTAAATGTGCTTTAAGGTAATTTCCTGCCTGCGATCAGCAGGTTCCTTGAGGGAAGCCGTATCCTGAGAAGGCAGTGCCACCTTTTTGGACAAACGTGTCAGCGCCTTGTCAACTTTTGGCGAAGATTCCCAGCGTATCATATCAGTTTGTGGAAAAGTATACGCCATAAGAATCCTTTTGGGAACTTGTGGTCTCCTATCCGGAGATTCCCAAGCCTTTTCGCACAAGTCACTTAATTCAAATGAGGATGGGAAAGTGACCTCAGGCTTTTTCCCTTTATACACGTGTACCCTCGTGTCAGGGACATGGGGTTCCTCAGTAATATGCAAAACCTCTTTAATGGCCATAATCATGTACCGTATACCCTTAGCCACCTTTGGCTGTAATTTTGCATCTTCATAGTCGACACACGAGTCAGTATCTGTGTCATCGATCTGGGATATGGTGCGCTTCTGAGACCCCGAAGGACCTGGCGCCCCAGGGACAGGCATGGACTGGGTACCTGACTGATCCCTAGCTTCTGCCTTGTCTAACCTTTTATGCAATAGATTGACATTGGCATTCAAGACATTCAGCATATCCACCCATTCCGGTGTGTCGGCGTTGCCGACGGCGACCTGACATTCAAGCACTCCTCCTCCACATTAAGCGAGCCTTCCTCGTCAAACATGTCGACACACGCGTACCGACACACTTCACACACACACACGGAACCCCTTTTCTGAAGACAGTATCCCTGTCCAGGCCCTTTGGAGAGACAGAGAGAGAGAGAGTATGCCAGCACACACCCCAGCGCAATAACCCTGGAGACCAACACAAATTGTTTTTCCCCAGCAGCGCTGTATAATATGTAAACCGCCAATTATGTGCCCCCCCCCCTCTCTTTTAAGCACCCTTTCACCGTGTGTAAGCAGGGGAGAGTCCGGGGAGCTTCCTCTCAGCAGTGCTGTGGAGAGAAAATGGCGCTGGTGAGTGCTGAGGGAGAAGCCCCGCCCCCTCGGCGGCAGGCTTCTGTCACGCTCAAACTTAGTGAAATATGGCGGGGGCTCTTTTATATACATGTACAGAGCCCACCTGTACATGTATATAGTCTTTATGCCATGCAGAGGTTTATATTGCCGCCCAGGGCGCCCCCCCCCCCTGCACCCTTACAGTGCTCGGAGTATGTGAGGTGTATGGGAGCAATGGCGCACAGCTGCAGTGCTGTGCGTTACCTCAGTGAAGCTGAAGGCTTCTGCCGCCTGACGACTTCTGTCTTCTGTACTTCTAGCTCTGTGAGGAGAACGGCGGCGCGGCTCCGGGGGTGGACGCCCAGTAAGAACCTGCGTTCACCCCCTCTGGAGCTAATGGTGTCCAGTAGCCGAGGAAGCAGAGCCTATCTTTGACAAGAAGGTCTGCTCCTCCCTCCTCAGTCCCATGATGCAGGGAGCCTGTTGCCAGCAGTGCTCCCTATGAAAAAGTAAAATGTAGAAAGAAAAAATCCAAACAAAAATGCTTCTAGGCAGAGAACTCTGGAGAGCTCTCTGCAGTGCACCCATCTTACTCTGGGCACAGTGTAAAACTGAGGTCTGGCGGAGGGGCATAGAGGGAGGAGCCAGTGCACACCCAGAGTCCAAAGCTTTCTTAAAGTGCCCTATCTCCTGCGAAGCCCGTCTATTCCCCATGGTCCTTACGGAGTCCCCAGCATCCTCTAGGATGCTAGAGAAATGTGGAGTAGCGGTCAATACAACTATCAACAATACAGTTATTAATGAAAAAAATAAGAATTTACTTACCGATAATTCTATTTCTCGTAGTCCGTAGTGGATGCTGGGGACTCCGTCAGGACCATGGGGATTAGCGGCTCCGCAGGAGACAGGGCACAAAAGTAAAAGCTTTAGGATCAGGTGGTGTGCACTGGCTCCTCCCCCCATGACCCTCCTCCAAGCCTCAGTTAGGATACTGTGCCCGGACGAGCGTACACAATAAGGACGGATTTTGAATCCCGGGTAAGACTCATACCAGCCACACCAATCACACTGTACAACCTGTGATCTGAACCCAGTTAACAGCATGATAACAGCGGAGCCTCTGAAAAGATGGCTCACAACAACAATAACCCGATTTTTGAACAATAACTATGTACAAGTATTGCAGACAATCCGCACTTGGGATGGGCGCCCAGCATCCACTACGGACTACGAGAAATAGAATTATCGGTAAGTAAATTCTTATTTTCTCTGACGTCCTAAGTGGATGCTGGGGACTCCGTCAGGACCATGGGGATTATACCAAAGCTCCCAAACGGGCGGGAGAGTGCGGATGACTCTGCAGCACCGAGTGAGAGAACTCCAGGTCCTCCTCAGCCAGGGTGTGCCCCTGACCAAGTAGCAGCTCGGCAAAGTTGTAAAGCCGAGACCCCTCGGGCAGCCGCCCAAGATGAGCCCACCTTCCTTGTGGAATGGGCATTTACATATTTTGGCTGTGGCAGGCCTGCCACAGAATGTGCAAGCTGAATTGTACTACACATCCAACTAGCAATCGTCTGCTTAGAAGCAAGAGCACCCAGTTTGTTGGGTGCATACAGGATAACAGCAAGTCAGTTCTCCTGACTCCAGCCGTCCTGGAAACCTATATTTTCAGGGCCCTGACAACATCTAGCAACTTGGAGTCCTCCAAGTCCCTAGTAGCCGCAGGTACCACAATAAGCTGGTTCAGGTGAAACGCTGACACCACCTTAGGGAGAAACTGGGGACGAGTCCGCAGCTCTGCCCTGTCCGAATGGACAATCAGATATGGGCTTTTGTGAGACAAAGCCGCCAATTCTGACACTCGCCTGGCCGAGGCCAGGGCCAACATCATGGTCACTTTCCATGTGAGATATTTCAAATCCACAGATTTGAGCGGTTTAAACCAATGTGATTTGAGGAATCCCAGAACTACGTTGAGATCCCACAGTGCCACTGGAGGCACAAAAGGGGGTTGTATATGCAGTACTCCCTTGACAAACTTCTGGACTTCAGGAACTGAAGCCAATTCTTTCTGGAAGAAAATCGACAGGGCCGAAATTTGAACCTTAATGGACCCCAATTTGAGGCCCATAGACACTCCTGTTTGCAGGAAATGCAGGAATCGACCGAGTTGAAATTTCTTCGTGGGGCCTTCCTGACCTCCCACCACGCAACAAATTTTCGCCACCTGTGGTGATAATGTTGTGCGGTCACCTCCTTTCTGGCTTTGACCAGGGTAGGAATGACCTCTTCCGGAATGCCTTTTTCCCTTAGGATCCGGCGTTCAACCGCCATGCCGTCAAACGCAGCCGCGGTAAGTCTTGGAACAGACATGGTACTTGCTGAAGCAAGTCCCTTCTTAGCGGCAGAGGCCATGAGTCCTCTGTGAGCATCTCTTGAAGTTCCGGGTACCAAGTCCTTCTTGGCCAATCCGGAGCCACGAGTATAGTTCTTACTCCTCTACGTCTTATAATTCTCAGTACCTTAGGTATGAGAAGCAGAGGAGGGAACACATACACCGACTGGTACACCCACGGTGTTACCAGAACGTCCACAGCTATTGCCTGAGGGTCTCTTGACCTGGCGCAATACCTGTCCAGTTTTTTGTTCAGGCGGGACGCCATCATGTCCACCTTTGGTCTTTCCCAACGGTTCACAATCATGTGGAAGACTTCCCGATGAAGTCCCCACTCTCCCGGGTGGGGGTCGTGCTGAGGAAGTTTGCTTCCCAGTTTTCCACTCCCGGAATGAACACTGCTGACAGTGCTAACACATGATTTTCCGCCCAGCGAAGAATCCTTGCAGTTTCTGCCATTGCCCTCCTGCTTCTTGTGCCGCCCAGTCTGTTTACGTGGGCGACTGCCGTGATGTTGTCCCACTGGATCGATACCGGCTGACCTTGAAGCAGAGGTCTTGCTAAGCTTAGAGCATTGTAATTGCTCTTAGCTCCAGTATATTTATGTGGAGAGAAGTCTCCAGACTTGATCACACTCCCTGGAAATTTTTTCCTTGTGTGACTGCTCCCCAGCCTTTCAGGCTGGCATCCGTGGTCACCAGGACCCAGTCCTGAATGCCGAATCTGTGGCCCTTTAGTAGATGAGCACTCTGCAGCCACCACAGAAGAGACACCCTTGTCCTTGGAGACAGGGTTATCCGCTGATGCATCTGAAGATGCGATCCGGACCATTTTTCCAGCAGATCCCACTGAAAAGTTCTTGCGTGAAATCTGCCGAATGGAATCGCTTCGTAAGAAGCCACCATTTTTCCCAGGACCCTTGTGCAATGATGCACTGACACTTTTCCTGGTTTTAGGAGGTTCCTGACTAGCTCGGATAACTCCCTGGCTTTCTCCTCCGGGAGAAACACCCTTTTCTGGACTGTGTCCAGAATCATCCCTAGGAACAGCAGACGTGTCGTCGGAAACAGCTGCAATTTTGGAATATTTAGAATCCACCCGTGCTGTCGTAGAACTACTTGAGATAGTGCTACTCCGACCTCCAACTGTTCTCTGGACCTTGCCCTTATCAGGAGATCGTCCAAGTAAGGGATAATTAAGACGCCTTTTCTTTGAAGAAGAATCATCATTTCGGCCATTACCTTGGTAAAGACCCGGGGTGCCGTGGACAATCCAAACGGCAGCGTCTGAAACTGATAGTGACAGTTCTGTACCACGAACCTGAGGTACCCTTGGTGAGAAGGGCAAATTGGGACATGGAGGTAAGTATCCCTGATGTCCCGGGACACCCTATAGTCCCCTTCTTCCTGGTTCGCTATCACTGCTCTGAGTGACTCCATCTTGATTTGAACCTTTGTAAGTGTTCAAATATTTCAGATTTAGAATAGGTCTCACCGAGCCTTCTGGCTTCAGTACCACAACATAGTGTGGAATAATACCCCTTTCCTTGTTGTAGGAGGGGTACTTTGATTATCACCTGCTGGGAATACAGCTTGTGAATTGTTTCCAATACTGCCTCCCTGTCGGAGGGAGACGTTGGTAAAGCAGACTTCAGGAACCTGCGAGGGGGAAACGTCTCGACTTTCCAATCTGTACCCCTGGGATCCTACTTGTAGGATCCAGGGGTCCTGTACGGCCCCAGCGTCATGCTGAGAAACTTGGTAGAAGCGGTGGAGGCTTCTGTTCCTGGGAATGGGCTGCCTGCTGCAGTATTCTTCCCTTTCCTCTATCCCTGGGCAGATATGACTCTTATGGGGACGAAAGGACTGAGGCTGAAAAGACGATGTCTTTTTCTGCAGAGATGTGACTTAGGGTAAAAACGGTGGATTTTCCAGCAGTTGCCGTGGCCACCAGGTCCGATGGACCGACCCCAAATAACTCCTCCCCTTTATACGGCAATACTTCTTTGTGCCGTTTGGAATCTGCATCACCTGACCACTGTCGTGTCCATAAACATCTTCTGGCAGATATGGACATCGCACTTACTCTTGATGCCAGAGTGCAAATATCCCTCTGTGCATCTCGTATATATAGAAATGCATCCTTTAAATGCTCTATAGTCAATAAAATACTGTCCCTGTCAAGGGTATCAATATTTTTAGTCAGGGAATCCGACCAAGCCACCCCAGCTCTGCACATCCAGGCTGAGGCGATCGCTGGTCGCAGTATAACACCAGTATGTGTGTATATACTTCTTAGGATATTTTCCAGCCTCCTATCAGTTGGCTCCTTGAGGACGGCCCTATCTGGAGACGGTACCGCCACTTGTTTTGATAAGCGTGTGAGCGCCTTATCCACCCTAAGGGGTGTTTCCCAACGCGCCCTAACTTCTGGCGGGAAAGGGTATACCGCCAATAATTTTCTATCGGGGGAAACCCACGCATCATCACACACTTCATTTAATTTATCTGATTCAGGAAAAACTACAGGTAGTTTTTTCACACCCCACATAATACCCTTTTTTGTGGTACTTGTAGTATCAGAAATATGTAACACCTCCTTCATTGCCCTTAACAAGTAACGTGTGGCCCTAAAGGAAAATACGTTTGTTTCTTCACCGTCGACACTGAAATCAGTGTCCGTGTCTGTGTCTGTGTCGACCGACTGAGGTAAATGGGCGTTTTAAAGCCCCTGACGGTGTTTGAGACGCCTGGACAGGTACTATTTTGTTTGCCGGCCGTCTCTGTTGACATTATCACGTAATTCCTTGAATAAGCCATCCATTCCGGTGTCGACTCCCTAGAGAGTGACATCACCATTACAGGCAATTGCTCCGCCTCCTCACCAACATCGTCCTCATACATGTCGACACACACGTACCGACACACAGCACACACACAGGGAATGCTCTGATAGAGGACAGGACCCCACTAGCCCTTTGGGGAGACAGAGGGAGAGTTTGCCAGCACACACCAAAAACGCTATAATTATACAGGGACAACCTTTATATAAGTGTTTTTCCCTTATAGCATTTTAATATATATAGTCATATCGCCAAATAAGTGCCCCCCCTCTCTGTTTTAACCCTGTTTCTGTAGTGCAGTGCAGGGGAGAGCCTGGGAGCCTTCCCACCAGCATTTCTGTGAGGGAAAATGGCGCTGTGTGCTGAGGAGAATAGGCCCCGCCCCCTTTTCGGCGGGCTTCTTCTCCCGTTTTTCTGAGACCTGGCAGGGGTTAAATACATCCATATAGCCCCCAGGGGCTATATGTGATGTATTTTTAGCCAGAATAAGGTACTATCATTGCTGCCCAGGGCGCCCCCCCCAGCGCCCTGCACCCTCAGTGACCGCTGCTATGAAGTGTGCTGACAACAATGGCGCACAGCTGCAGTGCTGTGCGCTACCTTATGAAGACTGAAAAGTCTTCTGCCGCCGGTTTCTGGACCTCTTCACTTTTCGGCATCTGCAAGGGGGTCGGCGGCGCGGCTCCGGGACGAACCCCAGGGTGAGACCTGTGTTCCGACTCCCTCTGGAGCTAATGGTGTCCAGTAGCCTAAGAAGCCAATCCATCCTGCACGCAGGTGAGTTCACTTCTCTCCCCTAAGTCCCTCGATGCAGTGAGCCTGTTGCCAGCAGGACTCACTGAAAATAAAAAACCTAACAAAACTTTTACTCTAAGCAGCTCTTTAGGAGAGCCACCTAGATTGCACCCTTCTCGGCCGGGCACAAAAATCTAACTGAGGCTTGGAGGAGGGTCATGGGGGGAGGAGCCAGTGCACACCACCTGATCCTAAAGCTTTTACTTTTGTGCCCCGTCTCCTGCGGAGCCGCTAATCCCCATGGTCCTGACGGAGTCCCCAGCATCCACTTAGGACGTCAGAGAAATAAATGGGAAATTCAATTCCTGATCAACACTGCGACTGGCCTGAAACGCCGCTCACTGGCTGGCTGCCGACACAGGACTGGCTGTCGACGCAAAGCTGGTGTCCAATCTGAATATACCTCAACTCTACCCAATGTTTACATTATAAAAACTGTAAATCTCAGAAAATAAGCTGGATTTATATTTCAGCAGTCGGATGGTTTATTTATTGTTTGCGGTTAATAAAGAGGGCCAGTCTACGTATCTTATATTCCTGAGGTTCACTAGCCCCTGGAGACATGAGGCACATTATACCTCACTGATGTCACTTATTCATGACGAGCTGAAGAGTATTGGGTCAGCCCACTAAAAGGCTGACAGGCCTTTAACAGAGGTGCCACTTCCATTTTCCCCAACATTGCACTTACTGTGTGGCTTTCACAATGTCCCAGCTGCTGTAATCCTCCACTACCTGCTGGCCTGGTGCCGCCTTGTCTTCCGCATGGTGGTGGCTGTGCTGGTGACTGTGCCCATGGGACAATTTGCACTGTAAAGAAAAATATAACATGTACAGGGACAGAATAAACATGTCTCAGCACACAGTGACGTGGCCGTTTAATATGAGCACGTAGTGGCCAAATCTGCAGGCACTAGGACACGAGGTCGGCCGACCAGTCAGCCATACAACCCAACTGCAGTCTCACCTGAGGCACAGGACCTAGGGGTCCCAAATTCCCACCAATCGGATCAGCTGCTGAAAATATACTGTATTGCATGAACTCCCCGGCAAGTTACCTTTACATTATACAATAATACATGGTAAATTAGGACCAACAATATACCGTAGTAACCGCCACTCGCTTTCATTAGTGTAAACCCGAACTATACTTAATGGCCAATTGGTTGCCGTGGGTGATAGCTTGTTAATAAATAAGCTCTACAAAAGGTTTATAGTCTGTATCACTCGTTTGCATTCTGAATTGAAGTAGATGGACGGAATTTTATTTGGACCCACCTGATATCTATGAGATTGCCATTTATGGGTCTACAGTTCATTCACTGCCCGAGTACCCAGATTCTACAGCCAGACCCCAGTAACGGGAATCACGACCACATGACACCTACGAGAGCCCAATAATGTGACCACAGGTGCTGACGTACACACACATGGTTTATGTGGAAGATAGTTTAGACTGTAAAGTCCAACAGGTACAGTGCTGTGTAATATGATGATGCCACATACATACCCATCTGTGTCTAATAAATCACCAAATACAATGAAATTGTGGTTTCATCACTTACTGGTGGGCTAATTCTAAGGCGATACGGTCTGGGGATCACTGACAGGGCAACTGGTGATAAAGTATATTGAGAGGGACACTTAACTGGAAAGAACAGGGGGACATAGGGGGGAGAGGCGGCACTTACCTGGAGAGAACAGGGGGATATAGAGGGGAGAGGGGACACTTACCGGGAGAGAACGGGGGGACATAGAGGGGACACTTACCGGGAGAGAACGGGGGGACATAGAGGGGAGAGGGGACACTTACCGGGAGAGAACGGGGGACATAGAGAGGAAATGGGGCACTAACCGGGAGAGAACGGGGGAACATAGAGAGGAAATGGGGCACTAACCGGGAGAGAACGGGGGACATAGAGAGGAAATGGGGCACTAACCGGGAGAGAACGGGGGACATAGAGAGGAAATGGGGCACTAACCGGGAGAGAACAGGGGGACACAGAGGGGAGAGAGGATACTTACGGGGAGAGAACAGGAGGACATAGAGAGGAAATGGGACACTTACCGGGAGAGAACAGGGGGACATAGAGGGAAAATGGGACACTTACCGGGAGAGAACAGGGGGACGTAGAGGGAAGAGGGGACACTTACCGGGAGAAAACAGGGGGACATAGAGGGGAAATGGGACACTAACCAAGAGAGAATAGGGGGACATAGAGGGGAGAGGGGACACTTACCGGGAGAGAACGGGGGGACACAGAGGGGAGAGAGGATACTTACGGTGAGAGAACATGGGGACAGAGAGGAAATGGGACACTAACCGAGAGAGAACAGGGGGACATAGAGGGAAAATGGGACACTAACCAAGAGAGAATAGGGGGACATAGAGGGGAAATGGGACACTTACCGGGAGACAACAGGGGGACATAGAGGGGAGAGGGGACACATACCGGGAGAGAACGGGGGGACATAGAGGGGAGAGGGGACACTTACCGGGAGAGAACGGGGGGACATAGAGGGGAGAGGGGACACTTACCGGGAGAGAACGGGGGGACATAGAGGGAAAATGGGACACTAACCAGGAGAGAACAGGGGGACATAGAGAGGAAATGGGACACTAACCGGGAGAGAACAGGGGGACACAGAGGGGAGAGAGGATACTTACGGGGAGAGAACAGGAGGACAGAGAGGAAATGGGACACTTACCGGGAGAGAACAGGGGGACATAGAGGGAAAATGGGACACTTACCGGGAGAGAACAGGGGGCGTAGAGGGAAGAGGGGACACTTACCGGGAGAAAACAGGGGGACATAGAGGGGAAATGGGACACTAACCGAGAGAGAACAGGGGGACATAGAGGGAAAATGGGACACTAACCAAGAGAGAATAGGGGGACATAGAGGGGAAATGGGACACTTACCGGGAGACAACAGGGGGACATAGAGGGAGAGGGGACACTTACCGGGAGAGAACGGGGGGACATAGAGGGGACACATACCGGGAGAGAACGGGGGGACAGAGGAGAGAGGGGACACTTACCGGGAGAGAACGGGGGGACAGAGGGGAGAGGGGACACTTACCGGGAGAGAACGGGGGGACATAGAGAGGAAATGGGACACTAACCGGGAGAGAACAGGGGGACATAGAGAGGAAATGGGACACTAACCGGGAGAGAACAGGGGGACACAGAGGGGAGAGAGGATACTTACGGGGAGAGAACAGGAGGACATAGAGAGGAAATGGGACACTTACCGGGAGAGAACAGGGGGACGTAGAGGGAAGAGGGGACACTTACCGGGAGAGAACAGGGGGACACAGAGGGGAAATGGGACACTAACCGAGAGAGAACAGGGGGACATAGAGGGAAAATGGGACACTAACCGAGAGAGAACAGGGGGACATAGAGGGAAAATGGGACACTAACCAAGAGAGAATAGGGGGACAGAGGGGAAATGGGACACTTACCGGGAGACAACAGGGGGATATAAAGGGGAGAGAGGATATTTACGGGGAGAAAACAGGGGGACATAGAGGGGAGAGGGGACACTTACCGGGAGAGAACGAGGGGGACATAGAGGGGAAATGGGACACTTACCGGGGGGCTCCGGGTGACATACATGGTAGAGGAGAAACTTACTGGGGTGATATATTAGGGGGAGGAAGGGGACACTTAAAGGAGGGGGCTCGGTATGATAGAGGGGGCTATGGGAGCACTTACTGGGGACTTAAGGTGATAATTCGGGGAAGGAAAGGGACACTTGCAGGAGGGGGAGGACAGTATGATAGACGGGGCTACGAGAGCACCTACTGGGGGCTTAGGGTAATATATTGGGGGATGGAAGGGACACTTGCAGGAGGGGGGACGGTTTGATAAGGGGGGGGGGGGGGCTCTTACCAGGAAACCCAGGGTGATATTTTGGGGGAGGGAATAGATACTTGCAGGAGGGGGGCTCGGTATGACAGAGGGGGTATGGGAGCACTTACTGGGAGCTTAGGGTAATATATTGGGGGGACACGGACTGTTTGCTAAGGGGGGTATGGGAGCACTTACTGGGGGCTTAGGATATATATATTGGGGGAGGAAAGGGACACTTGCAGGAGGGGGGCTCGGTATGATAGAGGGGGCCATGGGAGCACTTACTGGAGGCTTAGGGTATATATATTGGGGGGGGGGAGGAACACTTGCAGGAGGGGGGGCTCTGTATGATAGAGGGGGTATGGGAGCACTTACTGGGGGCTTAGGGTAATATATTTGGGGGAGAAAGGGGACACTTGCAGGAGGGGGGCTCGGTATGATAGAGGGGGGTATGGGAGCACTTACTGGGGGCTTAGGGTATATATATTGGGGGGAGGAAAGGGACAATTGCAGGAGGGGGGGCTCTGTATGATAGAGGGGGTTTGGGAGCACTTACTGGGGGCTTAGGGTAATATATTGGGGGGAGGAAAGGGACACTTGCAGGAGGGGGGCTCGGTATGATAGAGGGGGCCATGGGAGCACTTACTGGGGGCTTAGGGTATATATATTGGGGGGGGGGGGAGGAACACTTGCAGGAGGGGGGCTCGGTATGATAGAGGGGGCCATGGGAGCACTTACTGGGGGCTTAGGGTATATATATATTGTGGGGGGGGGGAACACTTGCAGGAGGGGGGCTCTGTATGATTAGAGGGGGGTATGGGAGCACTTACTGGGGGCTTAGGGTATATATATTGGGGGGGGGGAGGAACACTTGCAGGAGGGGGGCTCTGTATGATAGAGGGGGTATGGGAGCATTTACTGGGGGCAAAGGGTATATATATTTGGGGGAGAAAGGGGACACTTGCAGGAGGGGGGCTCGGTATGATAGAGGGGGGTATGGGAGCACTTACTAGGGACTTAGGTTAATATATTGGGGGATGGAAGAGACACTTGCAGGAGGGGGGACGGTTTGATAAGGGGGGGGGAGCAGTTACCAGGAAACCCAAGGTGATATGTTGGGGGAGGGGATAGATACTTGCAGGAAGGGGGCTCGGTGTGATATGGGGGGAGCACTTACCGGGGTGACATACATGGGTGAGGAGACACTTACTGGGCTGCTATATTGGAGGGAGGGAGGGAGGGGACACTTGCAAGAGGAGGGCTCGGTGTAATAAGGGGGGAGCACTTACCGGGGAGCTCATGATGTCTTCTGACCCAGCCGCTCCCCTCTGTCACCACACGCAGCCACTTCCTGGTTACGGGACACTCCTCCATTGTGATTGGTGGAGCGCGACTAAACTCCACCCCTCCTCAGGACTCATCAATCAACGCACGGCGGCCAATTGGATCGAGCATGGGATCATCAGGGGGCGGTGTCAGAGTAAGAGCAGGAAGGAGGCGCGAGTTAGCACGCGGGTGTGGCGGGAAAATGCAACGTGTGCGTTACTATGGTGACGCCCAGCCCTGAATGTCTATGTAATGTATGTATTACAGTATATATGTCTATATGCCGTATATATTGTGCTGTCTGTATACAGCACGTACTGAGAGTGTACCTATATATTGTATATAACACCTACCAGCTGAGCACAGGTGAAACCATATATATAGAGCATTTACAGTACTGTGCAAAACTCTTAGGCAGGTGTGGAAAAAAATCTGCAGCATAAGAATGCTTTCACACATAGAAGTGTTAATAGTTTATTTTTATCAATTAACACAATGTAAAGTTAATGAACAGAAGAGGTATCTAAATTAAATCAATATTTGGTATGACTCCCCATTGCTTTCAAAACAGCATCAATTCTTCTAGGTACACTTGCACGCAGTTTTTGGAGGAACTCGGCAGTGAAGTTGTTACAAACATCTTATGCTGCTTTCAGATCGCAAATGCCGGATCCCACCCGGTAAGAGAAACGTGTCCTTACCAGGTGGGATCCGGCATTTGATCTCCTCTGCTGGCTTTCCGACCCGGCAATATACCGGGTCGGTTGCCATAGCAGCGGGAGGGCGTAGCAGCAGCTGGGGCGGAGGCGGTGCTGGGAGATAAGCTCATCTCCTGCGCCGCCTCTCCCTATGCTGTGAATGGGAACCGTGTCGCATCGAAACGGCTCCCATTCACACTGCGCCTGACCCGGTATTCAACCCGGTAATAACCCTTCTTTTTAACCGGGTTGAATTACCGTGTCAGGCGACCGGCTAATTCGGCAAAGGTGCTTTCACATCGCAAACTGACCCGTTTCGACACGGCAATATGCTGTGTCGATACCGGGTTATTTGTGCGATGTGAAAGGGGTATTAGAGACCTAACCCATACTTGCCTACTCTCCCGGAAGCTGCGGGAGGCTCCCGTTTTTTGGGGTAGCCCCCCGCACCCCCGGAAGAGTAGGCAGGTCTCCCGCATCCTGCTTGCATCCTAGTGATGCGGGCAGGATGGAGAGATACTCTCCTGAGTTCGCAGGTCCGTGGAGTGGGGAAAGGGTTATATTGACGCAAATCGTGTCATTTTAGCCCCGCCCTCTTCCCGCGAATCACAGCGTTTTCCAGATGTGGAGGTGGGGCTTGATGTCACAGCCCGGTCCCGCCTCTTGAAGTCTCCTGCAGCGTCTCCTCTCCAGGCTTCTCCGGAAGAGGAGACATTAAAAGTAGGTAAGTATGATCTAACCACAGATCTTCTGTGGATGTAGCTTGCTCAGATATTTCTGTCTCTTCATGTAATCCCAGGCAGACTCCATGATGTTGAGAACAGGGCTCTCTAGGGGCCATATCATCACTTCCAGGACTCCTTGTTCTTCTTTACGCTGAAGATTGGCTGTATGTTTGGTGTCATTGTCCTGCTGCAGAATACATTTGGAGTCAACCAGTTGCCTCTCTGATGATATTGCATGATGGTTAAATACCGACCTGTATTTCTGCCTGTGTGCAAGTGTACCTAGAAGAATTGATGCTGTCTTGAAGGCAATGGTGCTCACACCAAAGATTAATTTGACTAATGTGCCCTACTCACTGGCCGACCCGTCGCCGAGCTGCCCGACGGCGGATACGGCCGACGAGCGACCCGGCGGCAGGGGGGCAGTGACGGGGGGAGTGAAGTTTCTTCACTCCCCCCGTCATGCGGCTGCATTGAAGTGCAGGCAAATATGGACGAGATCGTCCATATTGGCCTGCATGCACAGCCGACGGGAGACCAGCGATGAACGAGCGCGGGGCCGCACATCGTTCATCGCTGGAGTCTCCACACTGAAAGATATGAACGAGTTCTCGTTCATTTATGAACGAGATCGTTCATCTCTTTCAAAAAAACGGCCAGTGTGTAGGGCCTATTAGATGTCTCTTCTGTTCATTCACTTTGCATTTTGTTAATTGGTAAAAATAACTATTAACACTTCTATGTTTGGAAGTGTTCTTACTCTGCAGCATGAATTCCACACCTGCCTAAAACTTTTGTACAGTATTGTGCGTGTGTGTGTATATATACTGTACTGTGTTTATACAGCAAGTAGTAAGGGTTTATACATTATGCAAAACCTACCAGCACATGAGAGACACTTACAGGATCCGATCCGATGCTCATGGGAACGCGCATCGGATCGGAAACGCCTCCAAAACATACTTGCCTACCTGACCCTCTCCATGAGGGAGAAAATGCTCTGTTCCTGGACTTTCCTGGTAATGTATGATTGCCATCACCTGTGGTGAGCTAGTTAATTGATAAGAAAGGTGTTTCACCACAGGTGATGGCAGTCATACATTACCAGGAAAGTCCAGGAACAGAGCATTTTCTCCCTCGTGGAGAGGGTCAGGTAAGCAAGTATGCTCCAAAATGCCCGATTTCATCCGATATATTGGGCCGAAATCGGGCATTATCGTCCTAGTGTATGGGGCCCTTTAGGGTGCGTACAGTACACACTAGGCGATATCGTGTATGATCCGGGCGATATCAGCCAGTTCAGAACGACATCGCCTAGTGTGTACACATACCTCCCAACATGACCCTCTCCAGGAGGGACACAATGCTCTGCTCCTGGACTTCCATCTTACTTTATGATTGCCATCACCTGTGCTAAAACACCTGTCTTATCCATTAGCCTGTTCAACACAGGTGCCGGCAATCATACATTAAGTGAAAAGTCCAGAAGCAGAGCATTGTGTCCCTCCTGGAGACGGTCATGTTGGGAGGTATGTGTACAGACGATATATCGCATGATGCGCACTCATCTGCGATGTCATCAGTCATGCATGCAGGTCCTTGCAGACGAGGGCCATGCTGTTGAATGCAGCGTGGCCGCCCCTGTTGCACTGCCGATCCCTGCATTGTCAAGTGTGTATGCATTGTCGATGTCCGGTCCCTTCGCAGACAACATCGCATCGACATCACATCCTATAACATGGCAGTTGGGAGCTAATTGGCTGGTACTTTATCTCGTCCACTTTATTTTTTTCCAAGACTTAGTACACAGAACCCTGAGTTTGGGAAACACTGACTTATACCCGACAATTGGGTCATTCCGACCCGATCGCACGCTGCACTTCTTCGCAGCCGTGCGATCGGGTCGGAACTGCGCATGCGGGCGCATGGCAGTCATCGTTGCCTAGCGATCGCCTCTGAGACAGAGGCGGTCGCTTGGCAGGAGGGGGCTGAAAGGCGGCGTTTAGCCGCCGTTTATGGGGAGTGGTCTGGCCAATGCAGGTGTGGCCGGACCGTTCGAGGGGCGGGCCGCTGCGGCCAGCTGAAGCGACGGGTAGCCGCAGGAGCTGCGCTGGCGGGAGTTACTCCTCATATACAAAGGCATTGCCTCTGTGCGATGCTTTTGTATTTGTGCAGGGGGGGGGGGGGGCACTGACATGCAAGGCGGACTAGCCCTGTGCCCCGCATGTCTGAGTTAAGGATCGTAGCTGTGCTAAACTTAGCACAGCTACGATCAACTCGGAATGAGGGCCAGTCTTCGTTTTCGGGCATGTATCAGACACCAACTGTGATCCTCTATGCAGGAAACACGGCTCAGTAACGGCGGCCATTCTGCGTGACCTCAGACTCACTCAGGAACAGTGGCGTAACTACTGCCCCCGCAGCCCTCGCGGTGGCTTGGGGTCGAGGGGCTGCGGGGGCGCCGCCACTGATTTAGAGCAGATTGACATGCGGACGAGCGTCCGCATGTCAATCTGTTGTCACTAACCCTCCCTGCTGTAAGGAGGGACACGGAGGGCACAGCGCGCGCCTCTCCCGTGTCCCTCCTGCGTCTCCGGTGGGTCTAATAAAGGAAGTGCCGTTCGTGAGCTCTGATTGGCTCACAAACCGGCACTTCCTTTAACAGACCCGCCGGAGACCCAGGAGGGACACAGGAGAGGCGCGCTGTGCCCTCCGTGTCCATCCTTACAGCAGCGGGGGAGCGCTGGGGGGGCACTGAGGGGGCATATATGTGTACCTGGCACATTGGGGGGAGGGGGGGGGGCTATATTTGGCACTGTGGGGGAATATCTGGGGGGGTATATGTGTATCTGACACATGGGGGGGGGCTATATTTGGCAACAAGCACTACCCCCTAGCAACGAGCATGACACCCAGTGCATGAAACCCCTGGCAACGAGCATGATACCCAGTGCATGAAACACCTGGCAACGAGCATGACACTCTGAGCATGAAAACCCCTGGCACCGTGCATGGAACCAAGAGCATGAAACCCCTGGCAACGAGCAGGTAATTTAAAAGTAATTAGAAGCCTTACTGTAGGACTTAATGTGTAATGGGCATTACGGTGTGTGGCATAATGTATCACGGACATTGCGGTGTGTGTCATAATGTGTCACAGGCATTACGGTGTGTGGCATACTATATCACGGGCATTGTGGTATGTGGTATAATGTCTCAGGGGCATTGCAGTGTGGCATAGGGTATAACCGGCATTGCGGTATGTGTCAGGCATTACGGTGTGTGGCATACTATATCACGGGCATTGTGATATGTGGTATAATGTCTCAGGGTCATTGCAGTGTGTGGCATAATGTATCACGGACATTGCGGTGTGTGTCCTAATGTGTCAGGCATTACGGTGTGTTGTATACTATATCACGGGTATTGTGGTATGTGGTATAATGTCTCAGGGTCATTGCAGTGTGGCATAATGTATAACGGGCATTGCGGTGTGTGGCATAGGGTATAACGGGCATTGCGGTATGTGTCAGGCATTACTGTGCGTTGTATACTATGTCACGGGCATTGTGGTATGTGGTATAATGTCTCAGGGTCATTGCGGTGTGTGGCATAATGTATAACGGGCATTGCGATTCCTGTCATAATGTGTCACAGGCATTACGGTGTGTGGCATAATGTGTCGGGGGCATTACAGTGTGTGCATATTGTGTCATGTGCATTATTGTGTGTGGCATAATGTCTAAGGGCCATTGCAGTATGTGGCATAATGTATACTGGGCATTACTATAAGGAGGAAAAATGACAAATAATGTAAGGGGCATGAATCAGGATTATTTTTCTTTCCTGTGGGGGCTAACGTCTGGGCGTGCAGGTTACAAAACTGGGGTATAAGGTAGTCTTTTCCTGCAATGCCACGCCCCTTTATGTGAAGCCACGCCCATTCCAACAAAGCCACACACCCTTTTTTGCGGCGCGCGCATTTTTGTCCCTTTAATAGTGCCAATTATGGGGGATGGGGGGGCGGGGGGGGAGCCTGAAGAATTTTTTGGCTTGGGGGAGAAAAATTGCTAGTTACACCACTGCTCAGAAGTCGATGTTCCCCAGTTCTGCGTCGAGGGCTCCGGTGTGCGTCTCTGTACAAATCCCAGCAGCTGTTACTGATTTATGCACATCCGTTGACTCAAAAATCGCATCTTCGGGAGCATTAGCGCGTGACTATGGATCAGGCCCAATGACACAACAGAACAGGAGAAACATGCACAGTTCCCTAATTCTCAGAATGTAATGTGGATTCTGTTTGCTTCATTACAGAAAAAAATATAACCCACCCAAATCTAAATCTCTCTGCACATGTAACATCTGCCCATGTTTGCGACCTATTAATTTCTCCTCTCTGGAACAAGCCTGAGAGGACGTCAGCTTGGGGAGCGGGGCCAGGCACTTGTGCAATTAGGCCCCGCCTCCTTAGCAGTAAAATGTTGCAATTCACGGCTCAGTGCAGAAGGTGCGGGGCTATAATAACACAGTTTTGCATCATTTAGCCCCGCCCCCTCTACACGGAGCCACGAATCCCTGTATTAGCTAAGCATCTTGCCCGCTTCACTAGGAAGCTGGTGGTATGTGGGAGATCAGCCTGATCTTTTCCGTTGTTGCAGGGGACTACCCAAAAAATCAGGAGTCTCCCGCAGCTTCCAGGAGGGTAAGCAAGTATGCATCTGCCCCACCTGCACTGCCTTATGGATTTGCTGTTTTGCTTTACTTACAAACATGAATCAGGCCCTTTGTCTGTACACTCTATATCCCAGTGACATCACGCAGCCACTGTGGCCCGCTCCGCATGGTCCGGGCACGCTTGCGTTGCCCGAACCGCATCACTAAAATGGCCAAATGCCGCCGGCCCGCCCCCTCCCACCTAGTGACCGCCTCTGCCTGTCAATCAGGCAGAGGCGGTTGCTGAGCTGAGATGGCCATCGGCTGTCTGGCATGCGCCGGCGCACTGCTGCGCATGCGCAGTTCAGACCTGATCGGCTGCAGTGCGAAAACGCACAGCAGTGATCAGGTCTGAATTAGGCCCATTATGCCACATACCGTAAATCGTATTACACATTATGCCAAACATCGTAATGCCCATTGCACATTATGCCACACACCGTAAGGCCCATTACACATTATGCCGCACACTGTAATGCCTATTACATATTATACCACACACCGTATTGCTTATTACACATTATGCCAAACACCGTAATGCCCATTACACATTATGCCACACTGTAATACTTAAGTTATTACACATTATGCCACACACCATAATGCCCATTACACATTATGCAATACACTGTAATGCCTATTACATATTATACCACACACCGTAATGCCTATTACATATTATGCCGCACACAGTTATGCCGCTGACACCATTTTATCTCCCACACACAAAAATGCCCCTTATAAATTATGCCCCACAGAAAGGCTTGTATTTACTTGCTGCCAGGGGTTTAATGGCAAAAGATGCATCTTCTCCTGGTGGCGCCAGCGTTCCCGGCACTTCTGGGTAACGCTGTACATGGAGTGGCGTAATTATACATTTTGCGCTCCCCCCATGGCATTTTAGTGCCGCTTACATGCATAATGCTCCCTGTAGTGCTGCTTACACGCACAATGCCCCCATGTAGTGCCACTTACATAAACAATGCCCCCTGCTGTGCTGCTTACACGCATAATGCCCCACTAGTGTCGCTTACACACATAATGCCCTCTGCAGTGCCGCTTACACACATAATGCCCTCTGCAGTGCCGCTTACACACATAATGCCCCCTGCAGTGCCGCTTACACACATAATGCCCCCTGCAGTGCCGCTTACACACAAAATGCCTCTAGTAGGACTTACCGCCCTACATGCTCGTTGCCAGGGGTTTCTTGCTCGTTGCCAGGGGTTTCTTGCTCGTTGCCAGGTGTTTCTTGCTCATTGTCAGGGGTTTCTTGCTCATTGCCAGGGGTTGCATGCTCATTGCGGACAGAGACCCTGCGGCGCCAGCGGTGGGCAGGTGGTACTGCGTACCACCACCATATATATATATATATATATATTGTGACAAGAACACTGGGATAGTGTTTGAGGGCAGGTATATTTGTCCCAGGTTCTTGTCTTACATGTTTTAGAAAATGTTAACTTCTAGGAAAAATGCTTTTCTCTATCGTCCTAGTGGATGCTGGGGTTCCTGAAAGGACCATGGGGAATAGCGGCTCCGCAGGAGACAGGGCACAAAAAGTAAAGCTTTTCCAGATCAGGTGGTGTGCACTGGCTCCTCCCCCTATGACCCTCCTCCAGACTCCAGTTAGATTTTTGTGCCCGGCCGAGAAGGGTGCAATCTAGGTGGCTCTCCTAAAGAGCTGCTTAGAAAAAGTTTAGCTTAGGTTTTTTATTTTACAGTGAGTCCTGCTGGCAACAGGATCACTGCAACGAGGGACTGAGGGGAGAAGAAGTGAACTCACCTGCGTGCAGGATGGATTGGCTTCTTGGCTACTGGACATCAGCTCCAGAGGGACGATCACAGGTACAGCCTGGATGGTCACCGGAGCCGCGCCGCCGGCCCCCTTACAGATGCTGAAGTCAGAAGAGGTCCAGAATCGGCGGCTGAAGACTCCTGCAGTCTTCTAAAGGTAGCGCACAGCACTGCAGCTGTGCGCCATTTTCCTCTCAGCACACTTCACACGCAGTCACTGAGGGTGCAGGGCGCTGGGGGGGGGGCGCCCTGGGAGGCAAATGTAACCTATATAAAGGCTAAAAATACCTCACATATAGCCCCCAGAGGCTATATGGAGATATTTAACCCCTGCCTGGATTCACTAAATAGCGGGAGACGAGCCCGCCGGAAAAGGGGCGGGGCCTATCTCCTCAGCACACGGCGCCATTTCCTCTCACAGCTCCGCTGGTCAGGACGGCTCCCAGGTCTCTCCCCTGCACTGCACTACAGAAACAGGGTAAAACAGAGAGGGGGGGCAAATTTATGGCGATATTTTGATATATATAAAGCAGCTATAAGGAAGCACTTACTTATAAGGCTATCCCTGTTATATATAGCGCTTTTGGTGTGCGCTGGCAAACTCTCCCTCTGTCTCCCCAAAGGGCTAGTGGGTCCTGTCTTCGTTAGGAGCATTCCCTGTGTGTCTGCTGTGTGTCGGTACGTGTGTGTCGACATGTATGAGGACGATATTGGTGTGGAGGCGGAGCAATTGCCAAATATGAGGATGTCACCCCCTAGGGAGTCGACACCAGAATGGATGCCTTTATTTATGGAACTACGGGATAGTGTCAACACGCTAAAGCAGTCGTTTGACGACATGAGACGGCCGGACAATCAATTAGTGCCTGTCCAGGCGACTCAAACACCGTCAGGGGCTGTGAAACGCCCTTTGCCTCAGTCGGTCGACACAGACCCAGACACAGGCACTGACTCCAGTGGTGACGGTGACGAATCAACCGTATTTTCCAGTAGGGCCACACGTTATATGATTTTGGCAATGAAGGAGGCGTTACATTTAGCTGATACTACAGGTACCACTAAACAGGGTATTATGTGGGGTGTGAAAAAACTACCTATAGTTTTTCCTGAATCAGAAGAATTAAATGACGTGTGTAATGAAGCGTGGGTTGCCCCTGATAAAAAGCTGATAATTTCAAAGAAATTATTGGCATTATACCCTTTCCCGCCAGAGGTTAGGGAGCGCTGGGAAACACCTCCTAGGGTGGACAAGGCGCTCACACGCTTATCTAAACAAGTGGCGTTACCCTCTCCTGAGACGGCCGCACTTAAAGATCCATCAGATAGGAGGATGGAAAATATCCAAAAAAGTATATACACACATGCAGGTGTTATACTACGACCAGCTATAGCGACTGCCTGGATGTGCAGTGCTGGGGTAGTTTGGTCAGAGTCCCTGATTGAAAATATTGATACCCTGGACAGGGACAATATTTTACTGTCGTTAGAACAAATAAAGGATGCATTTCTTTATATGCGTGATGCACAGAGGGATATCTGCACACTGGCATCACGGGTAAGTGCTATGTCCATTTCGGCCAGAAGAGCTTTATGGACGCGACAGTGGACAAGCGATGCGGATTCAAAACGACATATGGAAGTTTTGCCGTATAAAGGGGAGGAGTTATTTGGAGTCGGTCTATCAGATTTGGTGGCCACGGCTACAGCCGGGAAATCCACCTTTCTACCTCAAGTCACTCCCCAACAGAAAAAGGCACCGACTTTTCAACCGCAGCCCTTTCGTTCCTTTAAAAATAAGAGAGCAAAGGGCTATTCATATCTGCCACGAGGCAGAGGTCGAGGGAAGAGACAGCAACAGGCAGCTCCTTCCCAGGAACAGAAGCCTTCCCCGGCTTCTACAAAAGCCTCAGCATGACGCTGGGGCTTCTCAAGCGGACTCGGGGACGGTGGGTGGTCGTCTCAAAAATTACAGCGCGCAGTGGGCTCACTCGCAGGTAGATCCCTGGATCCTGCAGATAATATCTCAGGGGTACAGGTTGGAATTAGAGACAGATCCACCTCGCCGTTTCCTGAAGTCTGCTTTACCAACGTCCCCCTCCGAAAGGGAGACGGTTTTGGAAGCCATTCACAAGCTGTACTCTCAGCAGGTGATAGTCAAGGTACCTCTTCTACAACAAGGGAAGGGGTATTATTCCACTCTTTTTGTGGTACCGAAGCCGGATGGCTCGGTAAGGCCTATTCTAAATCTGAAGTCCTTGAACCTGTACATAAAGAAGTTCAAGTTCAAGATGGAGTCACTCAGAGCAGTGATAGCGAACCTGGAAGAGGGGGACTTTATGGTATCCTTGGACATCAAGGATGCGTATCTCCACGTTCCAATTTACCCCTCACACCAGGGGTACCTCAGGTTCGTTGTACAAAACTGTCACTATCAGTTTCAGACGCTGCCGTTCGGATTGTCCACGGCACCTCGGGTCTTTACAAAGGTAATGGCCGAGATGATGATTCTTCTTCGAAGAAAAGGCGTATTAATTATCCCATACTTGGACGATCTCCTAATAAGGGCAAGGTCCAGAGAACAGCTAGAGATGGGATTAGCACTGTCGCAAGAAGTGCTAAAACAGCACGGGTGGATTCTGATTATTCCAAAATCCCAGTTAATGCCGACAACTCGTCTGCTGTTCCTAGGGATGATTCTGGACACGGTTCAGAAAAAGGTTTTTCTCCCGGAGGAAAAAGCCAAGGAGTTATCCGAGCTTGTCAGGAACCTCCTAAAACCAGGAAAGGTGTCTGTACATCAATGCACAAGAGTCCTGGGAAAAATGGTGGCTTCTTACGAAGCAATTCCATTCGGCAGATTCCACGCAAGAATTTTCCAAAGGGATCTGTTGGACAAATGGTCAGGGTCGCATCTTCAGATGCACCGGCGGATAACCCTGTCTCCAAGGACAAGGGTGTCTCTTCTGTGGTGGTTGCAGAGTGCTCATCTATTGGAGGGCCGCAGATTCGGCATACAGGATTGGATCCTGGTGACCACGGACGCCAGCCTGAGAGGCTGGGGAGCAGTCACACAAGGAAGAAACTTCCAGGGAGTATGGACGAGCCTGGAAACGTCTCTTCACATAAACATTCTGGAACTAAGAGCAATATACAATGCTCTAAGCCAGGCAGAACCTCTGCTTCAGGGAAAACCGGTGTTGATCCAGTCGGACAACATCACGGCAGTCGCCCATGTGAACAGACAGGGCGGCACAAGAAGCAGGAGTGCAATGGCAGAAGCTGCAAGGATTCTTCGCTGGGCAGAGAATCATGTGATAGCACTGTCAGCAGTGTTCATCCCGGGAGTGGACAACTGGGAAGCAGACTTCCTCAGCAGACACGATCTTCACCCGGGAGAGTGGGGACTTCATCCAGAAGTCTTCCACTTGCTGGTAACCCGTTGGGAAAGACCAATGGTGGACATGATGGCGTCTCGCCTCAACAAAAAACTGGACAGGTATTGCGCCAGGTCAAGAGATCCGCAGGCAATAGCTGTGGACGCGCTGGTAACGCCTTGGGTGTACCAGTCGGTGTATGTGTTTCCTCCTCTGCCTCTCATACCAAAAGTATTGAGAATTATACGGCAAAGAGGCGTAAGGACGATACTAGTGGTTCCGGATTGGCCAAGAAGGACTTGGTACCCGGAACTTCAAGAGATGATCACGGAAGATCCGTGGCCTCTACCTCTAAGGAGGGACTTGCTTCAGCAGGGTCCCTGTCTGTTTCAAGACTTACCGCGGCTGCGTTTGACGGCATGGCGGTTGAACGCCGGATCCTAAAGGAAAAAGGCATGCCGGAAGAAGTCATTCCTACTTTGATTAAAGCAAGGAAGGAAGTAACCGTGCAACATTATCACCGAATTTGGCGAAAATATGTTGCGTGGTGCGAAGATCGGAGTGCTCCGACGGAGGAATTTCAACTGGGTCGATTCCTACATTTCCTGCAATCAGGATTGTCTATGGGTCTCAAATTGGGATCTATTAAGGTTCAAATTTCGGCCCTGTCGATTTTCTTTCAAAAAGAATTGGCTTCAGTCCCTGAAGTCCAGACCTTTGTTAAGGGAGTGCTACATATACAGCCTCCTGTGGTGCCTCCAGTGGCACCGTGGGATCTCAATGTGGTTTTGGACTTTCTAAAATCTCATTGGTTTGAACCACTAAAGAAGGTGGATTTGAAATATCTCACATGGAAAGTGACCATGCTTCTAGCCCTGGCTTCGGCCAGGAGAGTGTCAGAACTGGCAGCTTTATCTTACAAAAGCCCATATCTGATTTTCCATTCGGACAGGGCAGAACTGCGGACTCGTCCGCATTTTCTCCCTAAGGTGTGTCAGCATTTCATCTGAACCAGCCTATTGTAGTGCCTGCGGCTACAAGTGACTTGGAGGACTCCAAGTTACTGGACGTTGTCAGAGCATTAAAAATATATATTGCAAGGACAGCTGGAGTCAGAAAATCTGACTCGTTGTTTATATTGTATGCACCCAACAAGATGGGTGCTCCTGCGTCTAAGCAGACGATTGCTCGTTGGATCTGTAGCACAATCCAACTTGCACATTCTGTGGCAGGCCTGCCACAGCCTAAATCTGTAAAGGCCCACTCCACAAGGAAGGTGGGCTCATCTTGGGCGGCTGCCCGAGGGGTCTCGGCATTACAACTTTGCCGAGCAGCTACGTGGTCAGGGGAGAACACGTTTGTAAAATTTTACAAATTTGATACTCTGGCTAAGGAGGACCTGGAGTTCTCTCATTCGGTGCTGCAGAGTCATCCGCACTCTCCCGCCCGTTTGGGAGCTTTGGTATAATCCCCATGGTCCTTTCAGGAACCCCAGCATCCACTAGGACGATAGAGAAAATAAGATTTTACTTACCGATAAATCTATTTCTCGGAGTCCGTAGTGGATGCTGGGCGCCCATCCCAAGTGCGGATTATCTGCAATAATTGTACATAGTTATTGTTAACTAATTCGGGTTATTGTTGAAGGAAGCCATCTTTCAGAGGCTCCGCTGTTATCATACTGTTAACTGGGTTTAGATCACAAGTTGTACGGTGTGATTGGTGTGGCTGGTATGAGTCTTACCCGGGATTCAAAATCCTCCCTTATTGTGTACGCTCGTCCGGGCACAGTACCTAACTGGAGTCTGGAGGAGGGTCATAGGGGGAGGAGCCAGTGCACACCACCTGATCTGGAAAAGCTTTACTTTTTGTGCCCTGTCTCCTGCGGAGCCGCTATTCCCCATGGTCCTTTCAGGAACCCCAGCATCCACTACGGACTCCGAGAAATAGATTTATCGGTAAGTAAAATCTTATTTTTGTTTTGTCTGAACCTTTTCAGTTTGCTGTAAAAGCTGGGTAAAGGCTCTGAGAGAGAGATAAGGCGAGTTCTAGACATTGGGCCCAGTTCGGGTCTTTGGCCTCACAGAGGGCTAATCAGGGTTTCAGCTGTGTAAGAGTGATATAGTGCTTCTAACCTGATTAGTATGGGCAGACTGCCTGGGAAGGCTGCAGGATCTGTGTGTGAGAGACACGCTTTCTGATGCAAGTAAGCTATACAGTATGTACTGAAGAACTCTGTGTTTTGTTTAGTGACAGTTAGGAACATCTTATGTTTAGTTAGTGCCGGACAGGCAAGGTATTTTTATTTTGGGGTTTGTTTTATTTTCTGTTTCAATAAAACTGGCCGGGGTCAGTTGTACCAGAAACTGGACTTGTGTTGTTCCTCAGCTGCTGCGTGCGGCCATATTCCCCAGGAAAAGGCGCCTTGCACCCCTACAGTGTTACAACTTGGTGGAGAATGCGAGCAGGCCGTTCTGCGCATAAGTGAAAGCAGCAGCTTTGTGAGGCCTGCAGAAAACGGTGGTTTATGCAGATACAGCCCAGTGTGAAGTTACTGAGACTCACCCCTGAGGGTTTGATATATGTCCTGGGTGAAAGCAGCTGCAAAGCCGCCTGAAAAATCTGTTGACATGGAGGATCTGCTTAAAGCCTTGCTGCAAGCTACAGCGGCTCAGCAGGAGGCCAACCGACAGCAGCAGGTGGCAATGGAGGAAAATTGGAGACTACAGCGTCAGGATAGAGAGGCCTTAGCAGAAGTGGTGCAGAGACTTGCAGCTCGGGTTGGAGATGTGGCCGTCAGTGCTCCAACCAGCTCTAGTTCTATACGGGCCAGTCACTTCCTGCAGAAAATGACAGAGGCTGATGATGTGGAGGCCTATCTGACCACGTTTGAAAGGACTGCCGAGCGTGAGAACTGGCCGAAAGCACAGTGGGCCAGTCTGCTGGCACCTTTCCTGTCAGGTGAGCCCCAAAAAGCTTACTTTGATTTAAGCCCTGCTGAGGCTCGGGACTATGATAAACTAAAGACTGAGATCCTGACCCGCCTGGGAGTCACGCTGTCAGTACGAGCGCAACGGGTGCACCGTTGGCTGTACGCCATGGAGAAGCCTCCGCGCTCCCAGATGCACGACCTTATTCAGCTAACAAAAAAATGGCTGCAGCCAGAGACATTAACTGGTCCCCAGATGGTGGAAAGAGTCGTCATGGACCGCTACTTGAGATCTTTGCCCATGGTCCTGCGCAAGTGGGTGAGCCATGGAAACCCGGGTACTGCTGACCAATTAGTGGACATGGTAGAGAGGTATTTGGCAGCAGAGGAACTACTGATGACCACCCAGCAACCCATAGATCCTCGACAGCGCCCTTCAGTAAAGACTGGTAAGACTGTTCCGTGGGAAAACGTTGCTGGGCGGTTAAGAGAACGCAAGGCTGGAGAGACTGTAAACACTGGCCCTGGAAACAGGCCAATGGGGCTAGAACGGTCTATGCTGCCCAAATGGGTTGGTAATCGTGTGGTTAAATGTTTTAGGTGTGGTATGCCAGGTCATGTTATTGCCAATTGCCCAGTCACGCAAGAACCCATGCAATGTGATGCTGCCTTTGAATGTCGCAGAATGTCTTTCTTTGCTAGGTTAGCCTGTACTGTGGTACCTTCACCTGAGCTGGAAAAACAAATGTGTGATGTGTTCTTAGAAGGTAACCGGGTAGAGGCCTTGCTAGATTCAGGAAGTTTAGTTACCCTCGTGAAAGCTGGGTTAGTGAACCCCTTAAAGGTCCAGCAAATACCTATTGGGGTAACTTGCATACATGGGGATACCCAATATTATGCCACTGCTGAGGTGAATATAGAAACTTGTTGTGGGTCAGCAATGGTTAAAGTGGGACTGGTCCCTACCTTGGTGCATGAGGCCATAATAGGGAGGGATTTTCCTCATTTTTGGAAACTGTGGGAATCACGGTTATCAACAGATGTGAGAAGTAAAAAGCCAGTTGATAATACCGGTGATTTTTTGGATGTACGTGGGTCTTCGGAACTTTCTGGCCCTTTGCCTTTTGCTAGTTTGGCTGGGGAAGTGACAGATGGGGAGTCCAGTGAGGACCCTCTTGCCGGGAACAGAGACATAGTAGTTAGAACTGAAAGCGTGCCTGACCTGGAGGTAAAGAAGGATCTGTTTGCGTCTGAACAGTTAAAGGATCCTACCTTAATAAAGGCTAGAGAGAATGTTAAGATTGTTAATGGGGAACCTGTGGTACCAGGTGACAGGGTTACGTATCCCCACATGGCCATCTGTAATGAGCTCTTGTACCACATTGTCAAAAGGGGTGAGGATGTGGTGGAACAGCTGGTAGTTCCCCAGCCTTATCGGAGAACGGTACTAGATTTAGCTCATAGTCACGTTACCGCAGGACATTTAGGGGCAGAAAAAACCACTGAAAGAGTTTTACAAAGGTTCTTTTGGCCAGGGGTTTATAAAGAAGTGTCTGAATATTGTTCTTCCTGTCCTGAATGCCAGTATCATGCCCCTAGACCCCATTTCAGGAGCCCACTAGTTCCCATGCCTATTATAGAGGTCCCGTTTGACAGAATAGCCATGGATCTCGTGGGGCCCTTGTTAAAGTCTGCTCGGGGCCATCAGTATATCCTGGTAATTATGGACTATGCCACTCGATATCCTGAGGCTGTCCCTTTACGCACTATCACAACCAAGGCGATAGCTAGGGAGCTGGTGCAGGTATTTAGTAGAGTGGGAATACCAAAAGAAATTTTGACTGGCCAAGGTACTCCATTTATGTCAAGGATCATGAAAGAATTGTGCAAGTTATTTAAGGTCACTCACCTCAGGACGTCCATCTACCATCCCCAAACTGACGGGTTGGTGGAAAGGTTTAATAAAACATTAAAAAGTATGTTAAAAAAGGTTGTTGAGAGAGATGGGAAAAACTGGGATTGTTTGTTGCCCTACTTGTTAATGGCCATCAGAGAAGTTCCTCAGTCCTCTACGGGGTTTTCTCCATTTGATTTGTTGTATGGTAGACACCCCAGAGGGCTGTTGGATGTTGCCAAAGAGACGTGGGAAGGACAGCCCACTCCTTATAGAAGCGTTATTGAGCATGTAACACAAATGCAGGATAGGATTGCAGCCGTGGTACCTGTTGTCAGAGAGCACATGGAACAGGCCCAAAGTGCTCAACAGAGGGTCTATAACCGGAGTGCCAAGATACGGGAATTTGCTCCTGGAGATAGAGTTCTTGTTTTGGTACCCACTGTGGAAAGCAAATTCCTAGCTAAATGGCAGGGTCCATTTGAGATTAGGGAAAAAGTGAATGAGGTTAATTACAAAGTATACCAGCCGGGAAAGAGAAAACCCGAACAGATCTACCATGTTAACTTAATCAAACCCTGGAAAGATAAGTTGTCTCTGTCAGCGGAGCCTTGCCCTTCGGTGTCTTCACCCCGGTTGCTTCCCGCAGTGAAGGTGTCAGAGACATTATCAGCTGATCAGAACAATCAGGTTAAAGAATTTCTCATCCAAAATAGGGAGGTATTTTCAGAGCTGCCTGGCCGAACGACCATAATAAAACATGACATTGTCACAGAACCAGGGGTCAGGGTTCATTTAAAGCCATATAGGATTCCTGAAGCTCAGCGAGAAGCTATTTCTAAGGAAGTTAAAACCATGTTAGAACTTGGAGTCATAGAGGAGTCTAACAGTGAGTGGTCCAGTCCCATAGTGCTCATCCCGAAGCCCGACGGTAGCATACGCTTCTGTAATGACTTTCGTAAGTTAAATGAGGTGTCCAAGTTTGACGCATACCCCATGCCCCGTGTGGATGAGCTTGTAGAAAGGCTGGGAACAGCCAGGTTTCTCACCACATTGGACCTGACCAAAGGTTACTGGCAAATACCTTTATCTGATAGCGCCAAAGAAAAAACAGCCTTTTCGGTTCCGGAGGGGCTGTACCAGTATAAGATGTTACCCTTTGGGTTGCATGGGGCTCCAGCAACCTTTCAACGGGCGATGGATAAAATTTTGAGGCCCCATAGAAAATATGCAGCTGCCTATTTGGATGATGTGGTAATTCACAGTACAGACTGGGGGTCACATTTGGTTAAAGTACAAGCAGTACTGGACTCAATCAGAGAGGCAGGGTTAACTGCTAACCCAAAGAAGTGCTGCCTCGCAATGGAGGAGGTCAAATACTTGGGCTTCACCATAGGCAGAGGTCTGATTAGGCCCCAATTGAATAAAGTTGATGCTATTCAAAACTGGCCTCGTCCAGTGAATAAAAAACAGGTAAGGGCTTTTTTGGGAATTACTGGGTACTATAGACGGTTTATTCCTAATTTTGCGACCACAGCGGTGCCGTTGTCAGACCTTACCAAAGGGAAGCAGTCAAATGTGGTGAAATGGAACCCTGATGCAGAAAAGGCGTTCCAAGCGTTAAAAGTGGCTTTGTGTTCACAACCGGTGTTGATAACACCAGATTTTTCAAAAGAATTTGTGGTACAGACAGATGCCTCAGAGGTAGGGATAGGTGCTGTGCTGTCCCAAACCAGAGATGGGGACGAACACCCTATCATTTATTTGAGTAGGAAACTCAATGAGCATGAAAAAAGGTATGCCATTGTGGAAAAGGAGGCTTTGGCCATTAAGTGGGCACTAGATACCTTGAGATATTACCTCTTGGGTAGACAATTCAGACTAGTGACAGACCATGCCCCTTTAAAATGGATGTATGTAAATAGAGGCAAGAATGCTCGTGTAACTAGATGGTTTCTAGCGTTGCAGGACTTTAAGTTTACTGTCGAACATAGACCGGGAACACAATTGGCCAACGCAGATGCATTGTCTCGCATCTTCTGTTTGGGGGCTACAAGTGTTCCGGCCCCTAGGTCGAAACAGGGGAGGGGGATATGTGACAAGAACACTGGGATAGTGTTTGAGGGCAGGTATATTTGTCCCAGGTTCTTGTCTTACATGTTTTAGAAAATGTTAACTTCTAGGAAAAATGCTTTTTGTTTTGTCTGAACCTTTTCAGTTTGCTGTAAAAGCTGGGTAAAGGCTCTGAGAGAGAGATAAGGCGAGTTCTAGACATTGGGCCCAGTTCGGGTCTTTGGCCTCACAGAGGGCTAATCAGGGTTTCAGCTGTGTAAGAGTGATATAGTGCTTCTAACCTGATTAGTATGGGCAGACTGCCTGGGAAGGCTGCAGGATCTGTGTGTGAGAGACACGCTTTCTGATGCAAGTAAGCTATACAGTATGTACTGAAGAACTCTGTGTTTTGTTTAGTGACAGTTAGGAACATCTTATGTTTAGTTAGTGCCGGACAGGCAAGGTATTTTTATTTTGGGGTTTGTTTTATTTTCTGTTTCAATAAAACTGGCCGGGGTCAGTTGTACCAGAAACTGGACTTGTGTTGTTCCTCAGCTGCTGCGTGCGGCCATATTCCCCAGGAAAAGGCGCCTTGCACCCCTACAGTGTTACAACTTATATATATATATATATATATATATATATATATATATATATATATATATATATATACACTGCTCAAAAAAAATAAAGGGAACACTAAAATAACACATCCTAAATCTGAATGAATGAAATATTCTTATTAAATACTTTGTTCTTTACATAGTTAAGTGTGCTGACAACAAAATCACACAAAAATTATCAATGGAAATCAAATTTATTAACCCATGGAGGTCTGGATTTGGAGTCACCCTCAAAATTAAAGTGGAAAAACACACTACAGGCTGATCCAACTTTGATGTAATGTCCTTAAAACAAGTCAAAATGAGGCTCAGTAGTGTGTGTGGCCTCCACGTGCCTGTATGACCTCCCTACAACCCACACAAGTGGCTCAGGTAGTGCAGCTCATCCAGGATGGCACATCAATGCGAGCTGTGGCAAGAAGGTTTGCTGTGTCTGTCAGCGTAGTGTCCAGAGCATGGAGGCGCTACCAGGAGACAGGCCAGTACATCAGGAGACGTGGAGGAGGCCGTAGGAGGGCAACAACCCAGCAGCAGGACCGCTACCTCTGCCTTTGTGCAAGGAGGAACTGGAGGAGCACTGCCAGAGCCCTGCAAAATGACCTCCAGCAAGCCACAAATGTGCATGTGTCTACTCAAACGGTGGTATGAGGGCCCGACGTCCACAGGTGGGGGTTGTGCTTACAGCCCAACACCGTGCAGGACGTTTGGCATTTGCCAGAGAACACCAAGATTGTCAAATTCGCCACTGGCACCCTGTGCTCTTCACAGATGAAAGCAGGTTCTCACTGAGCATATGTGACAGACGTGACAGTCTGGAGATGCCAAGGAGAACGTTCTGCTGCCTGCAACCTCCTCCAGCATGACCAGTTTGGCAGTGGGTCAGTAATGGTATGGGGTGGCATTTCTTTGGGGGGCCGCACAGCCCTCCATGTGCTCGCCAGAGGTAGCCTGACTGCCATTAGGCACCGCGATGAGATCCTCAGACCCCTTGTGAGACCATATGCTGGTGCGGTTGGCCCTGGGTTCCTCCTAATGCAAGACAATGTTAGACCTCATGTGGCTGGAGTGTGTCAGCAGTTCCTGCAAGACGAAGGCATTGATGCTATGGACTGGTCCGCCCGTTCTCCAGACCTGAATCCAATTGAGCACATCTGGGACATCATGTCTCGCTCCATCCACCAACGTTGCACCACAGACTGTCCAGGAGTTGGCGGATGCTTTAGTCCAGGTCTGGGAGGAGATCCCTCAGGAGACCATCCGCCACCTCATCAGGAGCATGCCCAGGCATTGTAGGGAGGTCATACAGGCACGTGGAGGCCACACACACTACTGAGCCTCATTTTGACTTGTTTTAAGGACATTACTGTTAGGGTCTCCTGCCCTGTGCTGCCACGTCGTCATGGCAACCGGGAGACAAGTGCTAGTGGAGTAACCTGAGCGCAGCTGATACTCCGGTTCGGGTCTTTTGCTGTGCAGTGGTTATAGGCTCTGTGCACGGCAGGGGATCCGGTGCTGGTTTTTGTGCTCACAGTCTGTGAGGTCTGAGTGGGGCGTGGACAGCACCTGCTTTATAAGGCCTCTTTTCAGGGTAAGCAGATGCTGCTGAATCTCTGTTGGTTAGTCAGTTCATGAAAGTTAGCCAGTACTGTGTAGCTTTGTATTTGTTTGTTGCTTACTGCAAATAGGCCTGGGGATTTGGTATTACACTCTGCCAATCCAGACCTAGCAGTAAGACTGGAGTCAGTCGTTTAGCTTGCTGGGGTTCTGTTATTACTCTGTGAACTTAGCAAGTTTGCGGCTGTATTCTAACACTTGCCTGTCTAATCCTGTCTCAATGTGCTAGGTGTCAGGGGTCAGTTTAGTGGCAGTAAGCTTAAACCTGTGCACTGCAAGTGAGAATCAGGATTGTGGAGGCTCTCCTTGTGTCTATCATTCCATCTCTGACCAAGGAGTTTACTGCCACACCCGTTGGTAACCCTTTAGGGTTTTGCTGTTGCCCTTAGCAACAGCATTTCGGGTTCTCTACGTATTAAAACACAACATCTTGCTTTTTACATCTGAGCAGTTCTAATACAAGGGAGATACCCAGTTCCTTAGCCTCTGGGCTTCTCTGTTCACTGTGTGTGTATTTTGTTACCCTATCACCTTCTGTGTACGTTATGTCATATTCCCCAGTTTGTCTGTGAGTCCATTTGTTTTGCATAACAGTTCAAACACCAGTACATTCCTGCAGACACTGGAGTGCATAACAGTTCTGACACTAGTACTTTCCTGCAGGCACTGGTGTGCATAACAATTACATCAAAGTTGGATCAGCCTGTAGTGTGTTTTTCCACTTTAATTTTGAGTGTGACTCCAAATCCAGACCTCCATGGGTTAATAAATCTGATTTCCATTGATAATTTTTGTGTGATTTTGTTGTCGGCACATTCAACTATGTAAAGAACAAAGTATTTAATAAGAACATTTCATTCATTCAGATCTAGGATGTGTTATTTTAGTGTTCCCTTTATTTTTTTGAGCAGTGTATATATATATATATATATACATATATGTTTTATTGAAAAATAATCACACAATTCCAACCATATCGCATGCCAAAATACGGGATCCGGGGTCTGAAGATCGACACTGTCTAGGTTGACAATGTTTAGGTCGACCACTATAGGTCGACAGTCACTATGTCGACAGGGTTGGAAGGCCGACAGGCCGACATATGCCAGGTTGACAGGTCAAAAGGTCGCCATGAGTTTTTCACTTTTTTTTTCTTTTCTTTTTACTTTTTAATACTTAACGATCCACGTGGACTACGATTGGGAATAGTAACCTGTGCCAAGCGCAGCGGTAGCGGAGCGAGGGGACACGGTGCATTAATTGGGCAAAAAAACTACACCAATAAAAAAAAAAACTCATGTCGACCTTTTGACCTGTCGACCTAGCACCTGTCGACCTACCACATGTCGACCTAGAAACCCTGTCGACCTATAGTGGTCGACCTAAACAATGTCGATCTAATGATCCACACCCCCAAAACACATATAAGAACAACATTATATTCGGAGTACAGCGACGACAAAAAGAGAAAACACTCGTTGAAAGTATAACAATATAACTGAACAAAATGACCGACACATAATCAGCATCACAATTAAGCCACAGTGACTTAATAGCTACAGGGAGAATGAAAATGGTGGAGAACCAATGGCAAGGGTTTCTGTATTGTACCAAGTCGTCAAACGAACTAACTTGCGTATATATTCCTTAGTGGCAATAGGTAACGTATGTATATAAGGTAACCAAATTAGAAAAAAAAAAATTAGAACGAGATTCAGCATCCATGGAGCAATCTACCCAGTCCATTTGATATAAATAGGTTAAACGGGGAAGCATAAGAGACGGGTATTGGCTCAGAATGTATCCATTGGGACAAAATTGTCTTTTTCGCAGCAGCTGCCACACGGGCCAATAACAATTTTGTCCCCTTGAAAAATGGGGGAGTCTGATTAGTATTATGATTCCAGAAAGCCCAAACCATGGTAATATCAAAAGATATATGCAATTCCGAACTAATATAAGTCTGCACATCTTTCCAAAATGTTTGTGCCACAGGGCATGCCCAGAGACAGTGAATAATGTCGGCGTCTGGTGTAGTACATTTAAAGCATAGGGAATTATCGGACACTCTCGTGAGAAACCGGAGTCGAGGGGTGTAATACGCTCGGTGTAATATTTTAAAATGCATCTCTGCATAAGATGAAGATACCAATTGTTTGTTGAGCATACCACACCACCGAATTGTCACGCTCGGCGTAAGTTGGGGTTCCGACAACCGAGTTTTGGCTGAAGGGACAGCTACCTGTGAGGAGAGTAAACGAGGTGGCTGAATGTAATTCCTCCTTATGGGGTGGAAGCCAAACTAAGTGTTAACTTTGGCCGGAGGGCGTAAAGAAAAGGAGGACTTTGTAGAAAGATAATTGTAGTTTTAATGAATAATCAGGCTGTACTCGAATATTGGAGCAATTGAAGAAACTGGAAGAATTAGAGTCTATGGTTAAATGACTTGAAGAGTGAAGCTGAAGAACTCCGGTAAAGAAGAACTGAAGACTGTGTTTTATAATTAAAAGACGATGCTGAAGAACTTGGACTTTGAAGAAATGAGGACTGTGGTTTGTGATTGAAAGACGAGGCTGAAGAACTTGGACTTTGAAGAAATGAGGACTGTGGTTTGTGATTGAAAGACGAGGCTGAAGAACTTGGACTTTGAAGAAATGAAGACGTTTGCGGGAACCGCCGTTAGCACCTGGAGCTCCTCTACGACCTGGGACCCCGTGTGCGCTTCCACGAGTGGCAACGGACTTAGACAGCAGGACTGCAGCAGCGTTTAGGTAACCAATGGATGAGAGCAACCAGACCAGGGAACCAGAAGTAACCTGGGAGCACAGAGTTGGAGAACCTTTCACAAGGAGGTAACTTGAAGCACTGGCACTCTCCCTCTGAGCCAGCCCCCTTTTGTAAGGGGAGAACACGCAGGATTGGCTGGACACAGATTTATTGGTAATACTCTGGTCTCCAACATGGCTGCCCCCAGCACAGGAGACATACTTAGCTGTTAGCACACAGCTTTAGCCAGCTTCTGTCTCTGACACACTATACTGTGTCACCACTAGAGGACCTTACTGCAGCGATCCCCGCCGCAGCGCCCGGCTCTCCAGACCCTCGGCCCCCGGCCCTTGGCAGCAGCACATCCTTCCAGAAGGACCCACCGCCAGCAGCTCCCTGCCACTGCAGCAGCGCCAACCAGCAGGATGGTAACCCGCGGGAGCACCCGCCGGAGGTAAGGCTCCGGAGCCTGACAGGAATCATTGTAGGCAGATCAACATCTGGAAGGGTTTCAGTCCACTTGAGTAATCCAGTCGTAATCTTAGATAGGTCCAGCCTCTGCCTAGTGTGGGAATATACGAGAGAAGTAGAATAAGGAGAGTCCGGACTATCAGGGGGACGTAGACAAGACAATTTACTATTAACAAAACTACGTATTTGAAAATATGCAAAAAGGGGAAAATGAAGATTGGGGTATTTTTCTTTCAGTTGAGATAGAGTTAAGGGGGTCATTTCGAGTTGATCGTAGCTGTGCTAAATTTAGCACAGCTACGATCATCTTCCCTGACGTGGGGGGACGCCCAGCACAGGGCTAGCCCGCCCCGCATGTCAGTCCGCCCCCCCACCTCCCCGCACAAATACAAAAGCATCGCACACCGTCTTGAAAATGCGGATTAAACAATAAAGGTTGGAATAATGAATTTGTTAAGGAGAGGCCTAAGTGTTTCCTGATAATGCGCCAAGCTCTACAAAGGGCATATAGTAAGTTGGGGTGCCAGTGCTTGTTCTAGGGCAGGGGTGGCCAACCAGTCAGAGACACAGAGCCAAAAAAACCTTGTTAAGTACGTCAAAGAGCCGACATCGAGCTGAAGGTGCGCATGCAGAAATAAATGGGATGTGACCATGTGCCTGCTACACCACGTCCCTGGTATAAAATACATTGAAACAGCCAGATCCAACATAAAATACATTGAAAAAGCTACTTTCACATAACACACTTCAGCTCCCCATGTGTCACTCTCACCAACTCCCCCATGTGTCAATCCTGCTAGCACCCTCCTATGTCACTCTAGCCAGCTTCACACAAGTCACTCCTGCCAGCACCCTCGTGTCACTCCAGCCAACTCTCCCATGTGTCACTCCAGCCAGCCCCCCTTGTGTCACTCCAGCATAACCTCATGTCAGCCTACCCCCCCCCCCCCCCCCCCCTTTAAAAGTGTGCCATTGCAGCAGCCTCTAATGTGTCCCCTGATTAGCGGTGGCTGTCTCACCTCTAGTGTCTGGCTCCCTCAGTTTTCAGTCCCCGTAGTGCTGCTGTGTGTCTGGCAGGAGTGTAGCGGTTTCTGGATCTGTTGTGGTCACATGATTTAGAGTGTCGGGAGCCACATTTGAATAAAGAAAGAGCCGCATGCGGCTCAAGAGCCACTGGTTGGCCAACGCTGTTCTAAGGTATGATTCACAAAGTTACTACCGCCCCCTATCCAATCTATGGCATATCTGACTGTAATTAGAGGCCAAAGAGTAATCTTCTGGACAAAGAAGAGTAATAACTCCTAGTGACTGAAGTTGCTTCAATTTAAAAAGTGCTATGCGCGGGCGTTTATTCGTCCCAAATAAATTTAGTGAGCGCTTTATTGATGGTATGAGCATCTCGTTTTCATAATAAAAACGGAAGCATCTGGATTGGGTAAAGCAGACGAGGGAAGGAGACCATTATATATAAATAACATCTGCCTAAATAAGAGATAGGGAGGTGCTGCCATCTCGCAAAATCGGCTATCATTTGAGTAATATAATAGGAGAAATGTAAAGAATATAACTCAGCGAGATTTGATGGAATACGTAAACCTAAATATTTTTAATAGGTACCAGCCCATTTGAAGGGAACAAATTATTCCATCCCAAAGTCGCCTCTCTCCCCAATGCCAAAGCCTCCGTTTTCTCGAAATTAATGAAACCACCATATTTCCTATACGTACCACCCCGTACCACCCTACTGTCAGCACTGGTCAGGGCAACAGCTGTATTTAGGACAGTAAGTGTCACTATTTATTTGAGAAGTGTTTCACCTGTGCTGAGCGTCCAGTGAATGTGTCCCAGGGCAGGATGGCAGGAGAGGGGCCTATGTGTACAGTCCAATAGAGCTGCCATTATTTTACTGGAGCATGAGGGACTGTACAATCAGAATCAGCTTTATTGGCCAGGTATACTTGCATATACCAGGAATTTGTCTTCGGTTTGCTATACCAAAGCCAAGTAGGTAATAGATAAGCAGGTGATGGTGGGGGGGGGGAGGGGCGGGGGAGGGGCAAGCACAGTCATACAGATAGATATATTATAGGGACACAAGTGAGTTACTTGTACGTCTAGTCAGTCAATGTTCAGGAGTTCAGCAGGCGGACAGCTTGGGGAAAGAAACCTTTGAGGCTTCTGGTGGACCTGGCGGGGACGGCCCTGTAACGCCTGCCTGAAGGAAGCAAGTTAAACATGCTGTGGCTGGGGTGTAGCTGGTCCTTTACTGTTTTCGTTGCCCGCTTTTTAGCTCTGGACAGGTACAGGTCCTGGAGTGAGGGAAGGTCGGCCCCGATGATCTTCTCTGCGGTTCTGACCACCTTTTGGAGCCTGCATCTGTCCCTCACACTGGCAGAGCCGTACCATACCAGTATCGAGGAGCACAGTACCGACTCCACAATCGCGGAGTAGCAGAGCAGCAGAGCAGCAGAAGCTTCTGTGGGATGTTGAACTTCCTTAGTTGCCTGAGGAAGAACAACCTCTGCTGCACTTTCCCAACAGTGGCATTTAAGGTCCGTTGAGAGGTGAATTCCCCCCGCTTTCACTTCCTGTGTCCTATCTGTCAGGAAGTCTTCTATCCAGGAAAAGGTAGCTTCTGGGACCCCTAGGTGAAGTAATTTGGGGTGTAGGATGCTGGGGGCGATTGTATTGAAGGCCGAGCTGAAATCGACAAACTGGACGCTTGCATAGGTACTGGGAATGTCTAGGTGCTGTAGAATATAGTGCAGGCCCAGGTTGACTGCATCCATGACACACCGATTTGATCGATAGATGTAAGGGGTCCAGTTGGGGGCCAGTCACAGTTTTCAGGTGATTCAAAACCGAACGTTTTAACGACCTCAGAGGTCAGTGCTATCAGCCTGTAGTCATTCAGGTTTGTGATAGAGGGATTCTTGGGGAACGGGACGATAGTAGACCTTTTGAGGCAGGAGGGGACTTTCTGTAGCTCCAGATATTTGTTGAAGATCTTGTTGAATATGGGGGCGAGCTGACCCAAACATGCTCTCAGGGAAGATGGTGACACTTCGTCAGGACCCGGTGCTTTCTTGGGTTTGGCCCTTTTGAACAGCACCTCTACCTCTTCTTGGGTGACTTGCAGTGCCTGGAGTTGGCCGTCGGTGTTCTGGGCTTCGTAGTGGTGCTTGTTTGGGTCACAGGGGACTTCTTTTTCGAACCTGCAATAAAAGTGGTTCAGCTCCTCTGCTAGGTCCTGGTGCATGGTGGTGAGCTTTGATGTTTAGTTGGTTAGGGATTGCATTCCTTTCCATACAGATACGGGGTCATTGGTGGAGAGATAGTTTGTCAGCTTGTCCGAGAACTGTTTTTTGCTAGCCTGATTTCTTTAGACAGAGAGTTCCTGGTTCGGTTGTATAGTGCTCTGTCGCAGCTGCTATAGGCCTCCCCTTTGGCCCGACAAAGTTGCCTGAGCTGGGCGTTGAACCAGGGCTTGTTGTTGAAGATGCTGTAAGTCTTGGTAGGTACACACGTCCTCACAGTAACTGATGTAGGATGTGACGGTGTCTGTCAGGTCGTTCACGTTGGTTGCCGAGGCTTCGAAGACCCCCCAGTCCGTGCAGTCGAAGCAGGCCTGGAGCTTCATCTTAGCCTCGTTGGTCCATTTCTTAACAGTCTTGTGTGTATTGGTAGGAAGTAGGTTGGCGAGGCAGTGGTCAGATAGGCCGAGTGCAGCACGGGGGATAGACCGGAAGGCTGACTTGAGGGTAGCGTAGCAGTGGTCAAAGGTACGCCCTTCCCTAGTGGGACACGTGACTTGTTGTTTGTACTTAGGTAGCTCCTTGCTCAGGTTAGTTCTGTTGAAGTCACCCAGCACTCTAAGCAGAGTGTCTGGGTGTTTTTGTTCTATGTCCGATATGCATATGGCCAGGTGGTGCAGGGTTTCGTTCACGCAGGTGAGGGGGTGGGGGGGGATGTACACTCCCACAAGGACAATTGAAGCAAATTCCCGTGTGGAATAAAAGGGGTTGCAGTTGATACTTAGTATCTCCAGGTGTGGGCTACATGATTTGCCTAGGATCGTGATTTGCACCATCTGTCGTTGATGTAGAAGCAGATGCCACCACCCTTCGTTTTTCATGAGAGAACTCTGGTGCGATCTGCCCTGAAGAGACCGAAGCCGGCAGAAACATTGGGTTGTCCGCAATATGGTCATCATGCCACGTCTTTGTGAAGCAAAGGACTGACGACCTTGTAATGCCTAACCTTGCGCTGCCCAGAAGTAGGGACAGTTCATCGAACTTGCTTGCCAGTGAGCACACGTTCGGGAGCAGGATCGCGGAAAGTGCAGACGTGCCCTCGCCGCCGCCACATCACTAGGCCGCCTGCACGACAGCCTCTCTTCTGAGCACAGGTTCTTCTACTAGGGCCGACGTGAGGGCCTCCGTCGACCAGGTCGTTGGTCATCGTGGCACCGCCGCTTGAGTGGACCACGTCAGAGCCGCGTGAGTGGGCTGTGTCAGAGCCACGTGTGCTGACTGCGGTAGATCGTAATGTTCGAGGGTCCCTGTCCTGTCCTCCAGGGGCAGCTCCTATGTTTGGCTTGTTGGGATGGCTTTCCCGGGGGCTACAGGCAATTCACCGTGGGGCCAGGAAGCCGCAGCTGCGTTGGGGCCTTCCTCGGGGGGCCTCTTCCCGTGCTACCCCTGTGGTTACCCTTACGGGGGCTGCTGCTGGGGCTACTGGGAGCAGGAGTGGTAGTGATAGAGGGGGTGGCGATGTTGCGATGGGGGGCCGCAGCTGGGCTGGGACGCTGTGGTACGCGGCGTCCTAGACTGAGTTGGCCATTGCTGGGACTGCTGGAGGTCAGGGTGTCATGTCTGGTGGTAGCGCTGCTGCAACGGTGGACCACAGTGGGGCCGGCGCTAGGCCTGGGCTCGTAGGGGCCTTGACCAGGAAAACTAGGGGGGGGGCCTTGAACTTTCTGGGGGAGGCACTGCTGGTATGGGTGGCCGTTGCTGGGCCGGGACTCACCCTTGCTTTGTCCATTACTTCCGTGCAAGTAGCCGTGGTTAGGGGGGGCCTTAGCCGTGTTGGCGCTTGACTGAGTCCTGACGTATCTCCCGGGGACATTTCCTGCACCGCTGCGCCAGCAGATCTTCTTCTGGGGGGGGCGCTGGGGGAGGGATTGCCGGGTCGGCTGGGGACAAGGACGGTGATGATGACGCGGCCTGCAGGGGACGAAGCAGGGCCGCAGCTCGACCAGGGACCACCGCCACTTCACCAGGGGGGGATCGTTCCTCTGCCTCCACTCTGATCGTCGTTACTGGGCCGCCGATCCGCCCACCAGTCGCCACCTGTGGGGGGCCCCGGCCGCTTGGTCATCCACGCCAGCGTCCACGACGTCTGCATCCCTGCCACACAGAGCAGCGAGGGCTGCAAGGGCCGCTGATCTGCCCACCGTCAGGCCCGAACGTGGGGTAAGCACCGTGGAGAGCTCCAATTTAGGAGGGCTTCTTTGCTGAATTTGGTCACTGGTGGGGTAGACAAGGGTAGGGGAAAACAAGGGGAAACAGATATTTTGGCTGAGCTGCTGAGCTCCGAGGCAGCTATCGGCGGCGATGCTTGCACTCACAGTACACAAGTGTACACGGTATATACAGCCAGGACTTCTGCCGCGAATGTTCATGTATATTCTCGGTCCTATATACAATGGCAATAAGAAACACTTGTATCTACATACAAACCTATATAAATAACATGTATTAAACTTTAAATATTTAGTGAAAGTAAAAACAGCTTTTGAACAATTTTCGATAATTTCTTAACTAAATTATCATCTGGAATAAGCAAGGATAATGCGCCCGATATTCTCATGCAAAAATGTGTAATGTTGCACCTTTTATAATCTCGGCTCGCCTAAGCCATAAGGCAGGGGCGGCCAGACTTTTGGAGTCAGTGATCTACTGTGAAAGCTAAAAAGCTTTTGTGATCTACCTAGGAGGAATAATAGCGCGCGCCGTAGGTGCGCGCGCAAAAAAAGGGGCGTGACATAACAAAAAGTGGGCGTGGTCTAACTAAAAAAAGGGACGTAGCCTTGCTGCGCAGAATGTAATGACTGCCTCACACTAAATAACACATTGGCCCCCACAGGTAAAAACCTCAAACACATGCCCCCACAGTGCCAGATACACATGTGCCCACAGTGCCAGATATGCCCCCACAGTGCCAGATACAGATATGCCCCCACAGTGCCATGTGCCCACAGTGCCAGATATGCCCCCACAGTGCCAGATACACATGCCCCCACAGTGCCATGTGCCCACAGTGCCAGATATGCCCCCACAGTGCCAGATACAGATATGCCCCCACAGTGCCATGTGCCCACAGTGCCAGATATGCCCCCACAGTGCCAGATTACAGATATGCCCCCACAGTGCCAGATATGCCCCCACAGTGCCATGTGCCCGCAGAGCCAGATATGCCCCCAGTGCCACATATGACCCCACAGTGCCAGATATGCCCCCACAGTGCCAGATTACAGATATGCCCCCACAGCGCCAGATTACAGATATGCCCCCACAGTGCCATGTGCCCGCAGTGCCACATATGCCCCCACAGTGCCAGATATGCCCCCAGTGCCAGATATGCCCCCACAGTGCCAGATAAGCCCCCACAGTGCCAGATACAGATATGCCCCCACAGCGCCAGATTACAGATATGCCCCCACAGTGCCAGATATGCCCCCACAGTGCCATGTGCCCGCAGAGCCAGATATGCCCCCACAGTGCCACATATGACCCCACAGTGCCAGATATGCCCCCACAGTGCCAGATTACAGATATGCCCCCACAGCGCCAGATATGCCCCCACAGTGCCATGTGCCCACAGAGCCAGATATGCCCCCAGTGCCAGATATGCCCCCACAGTGCCAGATTTGCCCCCACAGTGCCATGTGCCCAGTGCCAGATATGCCCTCAGTGCCATGTGCCCACAGTGCCAGATATGCCCCCACAGGGCCAGATATGCGCCCACAGTGCCATGTGCCCGCAGAGCCAGATATGCCCCCAGTGCCACATATGACCCCACAGTGCCAGATATGCCCCCACTGAGCTATGTGCCCCCACAGTGCCAGATATGCCCCCATAGAAGAGCTCACCGTGCTGTGTGTGGAGAGCGCAGCGCGCGCTTCTCCTGTCTGCCGCTCTGCCTCCTCAGTCTGATCTCCGGCGGTGACGGCAGCGTGTATGGCTCAAATCAGGTGCCGGTCCGCGAGCTCTCATTGGCTAACGAACCGGCACCTGATTTGAGCTATACACGCTGCCGTCACTGCCGCAGACCAGACTGAGGAGGCAGAGCGGCAGGCAGGAAAGGCGCGGCTTCGGGTGGCTGGGCGGCGGATCGCGATCGACTGGTCGCATGTCCGCGATCGACCAGTCGATCGCGATCGACTGTTTGGCCACCCCTGCCATAAGGCTTCCATGTGCACTTATGGTAACAAAATGGCATTTTCACTGCGGGTGATGTGGTACAATATATCCCATACCCCTTTTACACTGCCAGCTTTTAACACAGGTTATTGCACATGAGCGCGCAAGTCGAGTGACCCGGTATTCCAACTCGGGTAGCTTGCAGGTTTGAACTCAGGTTAAACCCGACTCGCTGTGTTGTGTAAACGGGAAGCCAGGCCGATGCAACCCGTTTCCCGTTCACTCTTTGTGGACCGCCCGTCCACACAGAGTGAACGGGAAACGGGTTGCATCATGTGGAGATCATGTGATCTTTAAGCGCCACCCCTGCCACGTCAATATGCTGGGTTAGAAACAGCGCTGGCGAGGGGCCTGAGGCGGGTTGCAGCCGGGAAGCACCCGTGTCAGGCTCCCGGGTGTGACCCGCCTCAGTAAGTATAAAAGAGGTATCAGATACGACGTAATGCTGGCCTTCTCAGTGAAGACCATGGAGGGAAATGCAGTAGGGTCCGAGTTTTCAGAGGTCCGGGATTTCGTCCAAGATTGCCCGTATTTTTAAAGCACCAATCATTTACAAGGCAAAACCAGGTTGATTTTACTTTGTAAATGATTGACGCTTTAAAAATACAGGCAATATCAGACCTCTGCAAACTCGGATCCTATTACATTTACCCCCATATCTTTGCAAATATATGTGACAAAGATCTCTGCATTTCCTGTTACCATATAGAGTGCAAATCTTGTTACTGATACCCATTGGTGTGCTGAGGAAAACCCCCGTTTGTTTCTTGTCTAGAATAACCCCTCCCTTTCAGCACCTGGGGGTATTACAAGATTGATTGAGCAGTTTCCATTCTATATATTAGGGCAGAGGTTCTCAAACACGGTCCTCAAGGCACCCCAACAGGGCAGGTTTTAAGTATATACAAGGCTCAGCAAAGATGGTTAAATCAAATTGACTGAGGTACTAATTAAGTCACCTGTGGACAAGCATGGATATACTTAAAACCTGGACCGTTGGGGTGTGTTGAGGACCACGTTTGACAACCTCTGTATTAGGGTGTAGGAAGGTGCCGTGCTGGAATTGCAACCAAGAGTTAGCATGCTGCTTTTGGAATTGGACCATCGCTAAAGATCTTTGTTCCTCTGGTTCCAGGGTATCCCTAAAGCACATCAAACATCCTCCACACGGTGTGGGCCATATTAGGACTGGGGAGACACATCTCCATCTGATCACCAGTGATGAGGGGCAAAGTAGACTTTGAGTTTGCTCCCGGAAACCTCTGTGGCCCAAAGTAAGGAAATAAATATTTACAGAGGTAAATAAAAGGTTTAAAAAAATAAATAAATGATATATATCTATATATATTTTCATTACCACCACCTCCCGTCAGGGGAAGCATATTGCACGGGTGTCACAATGTCATTCAGTTTGTATATTACACACTACTATACCAACGTTAGATTACACTAAGGAGTTTTGTGCACAGTTCAGCATACATATCAGGGATGAAACTTTTACAACTAAAATAATTTTCTCTGTTCCCTGGGAAAGTAGCTGATTAGATTGTATGATCAGTTACTGATGCTGTACTTCTTATGGTAAAGTACGCACAGGTTCTCAAACATGGAGCCTAATTCAGATCTGATCGCAGCAGCAAATTTGTTAGCTAATGGCCAAAACCATGGGGGTCATTCCGACACAATCGCACTCTGCCTTTTTTGCAGCCGATCGTAGGCGAGTCGGTCGCCGGCAACAGGGATTGCCGGGCAGCGACAGAGCTACCAAAGAAAGCGATCGCACCGGCGATCGCAAGAAGATTGACAGGCAGAAGGCGTTCGTGGGCGGCAACTCACCGTTACCAGGGAGTGTACGGAAAAACACAGGCGTGCCCAGCTGTTTGGGAGGAGGGTTCCTGACATCGCCACCGGCTCGGATCGTTGCAGCGGCTGAGTAAGTCCTGGCTGTGCAGAAACTACACAAACTTTTGTTTGTGCAGCTCCCTGCACAGCCGATCGCACCGCTGCCCAGCGATTACCCCTCTCCCCTGTAGTCGGCGATTGCCTGGTCGCAGCAGTGCAAAAAAACGCATGCGTGCGACCAGGTCTGAATTAGGCCCCATGTGCACTGCAGGTGGGGCGGATGTAACAAGTGCAGAGAGAGTTAGATTTGGGTGGGGGGTGTTCAAACTGAAATCTAAATTGCAGTGTAAGCATAAAGCAGACAGTATTTACCCTGCACAGAAACAAAATAACCCACCCAAAATGTAACTCTCTCTGCACATGTTATATCTGCCCCCCCTGCAGTGCACATGGTTTTGCCCATTTGCTGCTGCGATCAGATCTGAATTAGGCCCATGGTTCGCAGCAACCCTAAACACTGTACGTTTTCTATGTCTCCTCACAGAATCTCAAGTGGAATAATCAGCTCCATCTGTGGATCTTTTAAAATGTGTCAGTGAGTAATGAGTACAGCTACTAGGTGATCTGGAAAACGTGAAATGTGTGGAGTCCTGAGTACCGAGTTTGAGAACCACTGCGGTAAAGTACGTATGGGAACAATAACGGAAAACTGTCTTGTCCCCTCCTTTTACTTGTGTCCCCTAAACAATGCTTAGTAAGAGATTGCATCTCTCCTTACATTGCACTAGTTGCAGAGGAGAGAAAGATAAGGATTACTTTTAAAGTATAAAGGCTTCAGTATTTCTGTGTATAATATTCATCTGCGCAACAGCCAGCCATTCATATATATCCATGTATGATATTGGCTTTACCTGCCCTCTAATGCATCTACAAGTTTTGTCAGAGTTAAATAACATTTTTTGTAACATTAATCCGTCTTGTGTCCTATTCAGTCACATATAAGCAAGCACTATAGCAAGCACACTGCAGGTAGTGCAATAGTTTACATGCTGTATCTAGGGGGTCATTCTGACCCGTTCGCACGCTGCAGTTTGTCGCAGAGGTGCGAACGGGTTGGAACTGCGCGGTGGCCGCATTGCGCGTCGCTGCCCGGTGACGGCTGTAACCGGACAGCGAAGCCAATGGAAAAAGTGATCTCAGTGGCGATCGCAAGAAGACTGACAGGCGGGAGGCGTTCCGGGGCATCAGCTGACCGTTTTCAAGGCATGGTGAGGCGAATGCAGGTGTGTCCAGGCGTTAGGAGGGTGGATGTCTGACGTCAATTCCAGGACCTTCGTCGCACAGGGTAAGTAAGTCTGACCCTGGTCTTCTTTTGCTCAAAACTTTTTTCTCTGACGTCCTAGTGGATGCTGGGAACTTCGAAAGGACCATGGGGAATAGCGGCTCCGCAGGAGACTGGGCACAAAAGTAAAAGCTTTAGGACTACCTGGTGTGCACTGGCTCCTCCCCCTATGACCCTCCTCCAAGCCTCAGTTAGATTTTTGTGCCCGAACGAGAAGGGTGCACACTAGGTGGCTCTCCTGAGCTGCTTAGTGAAAAAGTTTAAGTATAGGTTTTTTATTTTCAGTGAATCCTGCTGGCAACAGGTTCACTGCACCGAGGGACTAAGGGGAGAAGAAGCGAACTCACCTGCGTGCAGAGTGGATTGGGCTTCTTAGGCTACTGGACATTAGCTCCAGAGGGACGATCACAGGCCCAGCCATGGATGGGTCCCAGAGCCGCGCCGCCGGCCCCCTTACAGAGCCAGAAGACTGAAGAGGTCCGGAAAATCGGCGGCAGAAGACGTCCTGTCTTCAATAAGGTAGCGCACAGCACCGCAGCTGTGCGCCATTGCTCTCAGCACACTTCACACTCCGGTCACTGAGGGTGCAGGGCGCTGGGGGGGGGGCGCCCTGAGACGCAATAAAAACACCTTAGATGGCAAAAAATACATCACATATAGCTCCTGGGCTATATGGATGCATTTAACCCCTGCCAATTTTTCCTTAAAAAAGCGGGAGAAAGGCCGCAGAGAAGGGGGCGGAGCCTATCTCCTCAGCACACTGGCGCCATTTTCCCTCACAGCTCCGTTGGAGGGAAGCTCCCTGACTCTCCCCTGCAGTCCTGCACTACAGAAACAGGGTAAAACAAGAGAGGGGGGGCACTAATTTGGCAGATAAATCTATACAGCAGCTATATAAGGGAAAAACACTTATATAAGGTTATCCGTGTATATATATATATATAGCGCTCTGGTGTGTGCTGGCAAACTCTCCCTCTGTCTCCCCAAAGGGCTAGTGGGGTCCTGTCCTCTATCAGAGCATTCCCTGTGTGTGTGCTGTGTGTCGGTACGTTGTGTCGACATGTATGAGGAGGAAAATGGTATGGAGGCGGAGCAATTGCCTGTAATAGTGATGTCACCCCCTAGGGAGTCGACACCTGACTGGATGGTCTTATGGAAGGAATTACGTGATAGTGTCAGCACTTTACAAAAGACTGTTGACGACATGAGACAGCCGGCAAATCAGTTATTACCTGTACAGGCGTCTCAAACACCGTCAGTGGCTCTAAAGCGCCCGTTACCTCAGATGGTCGACACAGACCCAGACACGGACACTGACTCCAGTGTCGACGGTGAGGAAACAAACTTATTTTCCAGTAGGGCCACACGTTACATGATCACGGCAATGAAGGAGGTTTTGAACATTTCTGATACTACAAGTACCACAAAAAAGGGTATTATGTGGGGTGTGAATAAACTACCCGTAGTTTTTCCTGAATCAGATGAATTAAATGAGGTGTGTGATGAAGCGTGGGTTTCCCCCGATAAAAAACTGCTAATTTCTAAAAAATTATTGGCATTATACCCTTTCCCGCCAGAGGTTAGGGCGCGTTGGGAAACACCCCCTAGGGTAGATAAGGCGCTCACACGCTTATCAAAACAAGTGGCGTTACCGTCTCCTGATACGGCCGCCCTCAAGGAACCAGCTGATAGGAAGCTGGAAAATATCCTAAAAAGTATATACACACATACTGGTATTATACTGCGACCAGCAATCGCCTCAGCCTGGATGTGCAGTGCTGGGGTGGCTTGGTCGGATTCCCTGACTGAAAATATTGATACCCTGGACAGGGACAGTATATTATTGACTATAGAGCAGGCATTCCCAACCACGGTCCTCAAGGCACACCAACAGTGCAGGTTTTAGTGATATCCAGGCTGCAGCACAGATGGTTACATCAAAATAACTGAGCTACTAATAAAGTCACCTGTGCTGAAGCCTGGATATCACTAAAACCAGCACTGTTGGTGTGCCTTGAGGACCGTGGTTGGGAATGCCTGCTATAGAGCATTTAAAGGATGCATTTCTATATATGTGAGATGCACAGAGGGATATTTGCACTCTGGCATCAAGAGTAAGTGCGCTGTCCATTTCTGCCAGAAGAGGGTTATGGACGCGACAGTGGTCAGGTGATGCGGATTCCAAACGGCATATGGAAGTATTGCCGTATAAAGGGGAGGAGTTATTTGGGGTCGGTCTATCGGACCTGGTGGCCACGGCAACGGCTGGGAAATCCACCTTTTTACCCCAGGTCACCTCTCAGCAGAAAAAGACACCGTCTTTTCAGGCTCAGTCCTTTCGTCCCCATAAGGGCAAGCGGGCAGAAGGCCACTCATCTCTGCCCCGGGGCAGAGGAAGGGGAAAAAGACTGCAGCAGGCAGCCTCTTCCCAGGAACAGAAGCCCTCCCCCGCTTCTGCCAAGTCCTCAGCATGACGCTGGGGCCTTACAAGCGGACTCAGGCACGGTGGGGGCCCGTCTCAAGAATTTCAGCGCGCAGTGGGCTCACTCGCAAGTGGACCCCTGGATCCTGCAGGTAGTATCTCAGGGGTACAAATTGGAATTCGAGACGTCTCCCCCTCGCCGGTTCCTGAAGTCTGCTTTACCAACGTCTCCCTCCGACAGGGAGGCGGTATTGGAAGCCATTCACAAGCTGTATTCCCAGCAGGTGATAATCAAGGTACCCCTCCTACAACAGGGAAAGGGGTATTATTCCACGCTGTTTGTGGTACCGAAGCCGGACGGCTCGGTGAGACCTATTTTAAATCTGAAATCCTTGAACACTTACATACAAAGGTTCAAATTCAAGATGGAGTCACTCAGAGCAGTGATAGCGAACCTGGAAGAAGGGGACTATATGGTGTCTCTGGACATCAAGGATGCTTACCTCCATGTCCCAATTTGCCCTTCTCACCAAGGGTACCTCAGGTTTGTGGTACAGAACTGTCACTATCAGTTTCAGACGCTGCCGTTTGGATTGTCCACGGCACCCCGGGTCTTTACCAAGGTAATGGCCGAAATGATGATTCTTCTTCGAAGAAAAGGCGTCTTAATTATCCCTTACTTGGACGATCTCCTGATAAGGGCAAGGTCCAGGGAACAGTTAGAGGTCGGAGTAGCACTATCTCAAGTAGTACTACGACAGCACGGGTGGATTCTAAATATTCCAAAATCGCAGCTGATTCCGACGACACGTCTGCTGTTCCTAGGGATGATTCTGGACACAGTCCAGAAAAAGGTGTTTCTCCCGGAGGAGAAAGCCAGGGAGTTATCCGACCTAGTCAGGAACCTCCTAAAACCAGGCCAAGTGTCAGTGCATCAATGCACAAGGGTCCTGGGAAAAATGGTGGCTTCTTACGAAGCGATTCCATTCGGCAGATTCCACGCAAGAACTTTTCAGTGAGATCTGCTGGACAAATGGTCCGGATCGCATCTTCAAATGCATCAGCGGATAACCCTGTCTCCAAGGACAAGGGTGTCTCTCCTGTGGTGGTTGCAGAGTGCTCATCTTCTAGAGGGCCGCAGATTCGGCATTCAGGACTGGGTCCTGGTGACCACGGATGCCAGCCTGAGAGGCTGGGGAGCAGTCACACAGGGAAGAAATTTCCAGGGCTTGTGTTCAAGCATGGAAATGTCACTTCACATAAATATCCTGGAACTAAGGGCCATTTACAATGCCCTATGTCAGGCAAGGCCTCTGCTTCAGGGTCAGCCGGTGTTGATCCAGTCGGACAACATCACGGCAGTCGCCCACGTAAACAGACAGGGCGGCACAAGAAGCAGGAGGGCAATGACGGAAGTTGCAAGGATTCTTCGCTGGGCGGAAAATCATGTGATAGCACTGTCAGCAGTGTTCATTCCGGGAGTGGACAACTGGGAAGCAGACTTCCTCAGCAGACACAACCTCCACCCGGGGGAGTGGGGACTTCACCCAGAAGTCTTCCACATGATTGTGAACCGTTGGGAAAAACCAAAGGTGGACATGATGGCGTCCCGCCTCAACAAAAAACTGGACAGATATTGCGCCAGGTCAAGGGACCCTCAGGCAATAGCTGTGGACGCTCTGGTAACACCGTGGGTGTACCAGTCAGTGTATGTGTTCCCTCCTCTGCCTCTCATACCCAAGGTACTGAGAATCATAAGAAGGAGAGGAGTAAGGACTATACTCGTGGCTCCGGATTGGCCAAGAAGGACTTGGTACCCGGAACTTCAAGAGATGCTCACGGAGGACCCGTGGCCTCTACCTCTAAGAAAGGACCTGCTCCAGCAGGGACCCTGTCTGTTCCAAGACTTACCGCGGCTGCGTTTGACGGCATGCCGGTTGAACGCCGGATCCTGAAGGAAAAAGGCATTCCGGATGAAGTCATCCCTACCCTGATCAAAGCCAGGAAGGATGTAACTGTGCAACATTATCACCGTATTTGGCGTAAATATGTTGCGTGGTGTGAGGCCAGGAAGGCCCCTACAGAGGAATTTCAACTGGGTCGTTTCCTGCATTTCCTGCAAACAGGACTGTCTATGGGCCTAAAATTAGGGTCCATTAAGGTTCAAATTTCGGCCCTGTCGATATTCTTCCAGAAAGAACTAGCTTCAGTTCCTGAAGTTCAGACGTTTGTCAAGGGGGTACTGCATATACAGCCTCCTTTTGTGCCTCCAGTGGCACCTTGGGATCTCAATGTAGTTTTGGGGTTCCTAAAATCACATTGGTTTGAACCACTCACCACTGTGGACTTAAAATATCTCACATGGAAAGTGGTAATGCTGTTAGCCCTGGCTTCAGCCAGGCGTGTCTCAGAATTGGCGGCTTTATCCTATAAAAGCCCTTACCTAATTTTTCATACGGACAGGGCAGAATTGAGGACTCGTCCTCAGTTTCTCCCTAAGGTGGTTTCAGCGTTTCACTTAAACCAGCCTATTGTGGTACCTGCGGCTACTAGGGACTTGGAGGATTCCAAGTTGCTGGACGTAGTCAGGGCCCTGAAAATATATGTTTCCAGGACGGCTGGAGTCAGAAAATCTGACTCGCTGTTTATCCTGTATGCACCCAACAAGCTGGGTGCTCCTGCTTCTAAGCAGACTATTGCTCGTTGGATTTGTAGTACAATTCAGCTTGCACATTCTGTGGCAGGCCTGCCACAGCCAAAATCTGTAAAAGCCCATTCCACACGGAAAGTGGGCTCATCTTGGGCGGCTGCCCGAGGGGTCTCGGCTTTACAACTTTGCCGAGCAGCTACTTGGTCAGGGGCAAACACGTTTGCTAAATTCTACAAATTTGATACCCTGGCTGAGGAGGACCTGGAGTTCTCCCCTTTCGGTGCTGCAGAGTCATCCGCACTCTCCCGCCCGTTTGGGAGCTTTGGTATAATCCCCATGGTCCTTTCGGAGTTCCCAGCATCCACTAGGACGTCAGAGAAAATAAGAATTTACTTACCGATAATTCTATTTCTCATAGTCCGTAGTGGATGCTGGGCGCCCATCCCAAGTGCGGATTGTCTGCAATACTTGTACATAGTTATTGTTACAAAAATCGGGTTATTATTGTTGTGAGCCATCTCTTCAGAGGCTCCTCTGTTATCATGCTGTTAACTGGGTTCAGATCACAAGTTGTACGGTGTGATTGGTGTGGCTGGTATGAGTCTTACCCGGGATTCAAAATCCTTCCTTATTGTGTACGCTCGTCCGGGCACAGTATCCTAACTGAGGCTTGGAGGAGGGTCATAGGGCTGAGGAGCCAGTGCACACCAGGTAGTCCTAAAGCTTTTACTTTTGTGCCCAGTCTCCTGCGGAGCCGCTATTCCCCATGGTCCTTTCGGAGTTCCCAGCATCCACTACGGACTATGAGAAATAGAATTATCGGTAAGTAAATTCTTATTTTTGCATAGCAGGGCTGCACAAGCGTTTACAGTCTTGCTATGCAAAAAATGCCTCCCCATAGGCGGCGTCTAGTTGATCGCACGGGCTGTAGCTTTGTGCGATCAACTCGGAATGACCCCCCTAGTGTTTGCCATTTCAGCTACAGAGGCAGATTCAGTTACGTGCAGGAAGCTGTCAGCTATGCGTGTTATCACAGAAGGCTGATTCTGCTCGCAACCTGTGGAGGAGCATCACTGGCAGATAAATGCACCATCGGCAGCTTGCGTGCACTTGAAGCATCCCCTAAGACCCCGTTATAAATCTGTCATTGTTAAAACCACCACCTCTCAGAAACTCCTACCAAACATCTCAGTTACTGCCAGTGGTCAGGACAACACAGAATAAACTTTGGACATTTTTATTCAGGAGAAATCCCAGATCAGATGTGGAGAAAGTTAACCGTACAGGAGGCTTATGTGACACAACAAATGACCTCAAAAGGTCCGATCTCATGGGACGGACAGTAATAATAATATAAAAGACATCAGTATGGCAGAGGCTGTTTCCAGGAAAGCCATAGGTCGCCGTAAAGCCCTTACTCCCAGAGGTGGCTTTCTTACTTTGCAAAGTTCAGAGACTGACCCGGGAATTGCTGAAATTGTAGATCCGGTAAAGCAACGTGTTCTACAACTTGTCTCCATAGTACTGTGCCTTATTTATAATACAATTCTCCAAGTGAGGATAAAAAAATCACTTGTTTCCTAAAAATGAAACTTTATTGGTCACAGTTCCGACAAACAACCCCGAGACGCCTTGTGGCTCCTAAAACACGCCTGGCAGTAATCTGTAGGGGACTGCATCCATGTAAAACTTCCAGTCTTTCCCGTACTTGCTAGAGCATCTATGTTCGTCACGTATGCAGCGGTGAACCAGCAAGATGGTCATGTAAATAATATAGAAGTAAGGCAGCAGGTGCTGAAATCCACACGCCAGGCAATAAGACAGAGATCCCATCAAATCTCCAGTGTAGTTTAGGTGCCGGGCAACCCCCCAGAACCCAGAAGTCATTAGTTTGCTGCTGTGCCTCTTTCCATCCACCGACGTGTAAGAACATTCGATATATTTGGGCTTCTTGCCCCATATCTCACAGTTACCACTGGTGCGTCTAAACAGATCTTTTTGATGGTTGGTCATCCTGAAGATATAGTATCCGATCAGACCTAGTATAAGGATTCCTACTGCGGCTGCAGTAGAGAGGTGCACTGGGTTATATACCAAATAGAGACCCTGCAATGACACAAAAATACACATTATGGCCAAATAACATACTATAATAGGTCAAAGTTTCCATAGTTTGACAGAACTTCTATAAAATTGTACAGCATGATATTTGCTGGAGGCCTCTGTGGTATGGGGCTTATTCAGTTACCTGTGAGGACGCAATGCACGATAATACTACATGGGATATTGGGGCGGGTAGCAATGTTGATTTTCCTTGTGTCCCACAGAAAATAAAAAAGGATTTCCTTATATAGGAGTCTATGGCCCTCATTCCGAGTTGATCGCTCGCTAGCTGTTTTTAGCAGCCGTGCAAACGCATAGTCGCCGCCCACGGGGGAGTGTATTTTCGCTTTGCAAGTGTGCGAACGCGTGTGCAGCCGAGTTCTGCAAAAACATTTTATGCAGTTTCAGAGTAGGTCTGAACGTACTCAGCCCTTGCGATCACTGCAGTCTTTTTGGTGCCGGAATTGACGTCACACACCCGCCCTCCAAACGCCCAGACACGCCTGCGTTTTCCCTACCACTCCCAGAAAACAGTTAGTTGACACCCACAAACGCCCTCTTCCTGTCAATCTTCTTGCGATCGGCTGTGCGAATGGATTGTTCGTCAAATCCATAGCTCAGCAACGATCTGCATTGTACCCGTACGACGCGCGTGCGCATTGCGGTGCATGCGCAGTAGAGACCTGATCGCAGCACAAATCGGCAGCGTGCGATCAACTCGGAATGACCCCCTATGTTCTAAGCTTTGGAGAGTGATAAAGTAGTCAGAGATAAAGACCCAACTAATCAGCTCCTAACTGTCATTTTTCAAGCACAGCCTGTAACATGGCAGTTAGGAGCTGATTGACTGGTACCTTATCTCTCTCCACTTTATTACTCTCCAAGTACATTTGTCCCATAATAGCCAGAAATGTACACTGGGAAACATTGCACACAGCTAATTCATTCTGGCCCTATAGCTCCGTGTTGGAACCAGACTGAAAACGTAATGGGAGCGTCGTGGAGTAAGATTATTATTAATGACTTAAGTCAGAGAATTGGGGCTCGTTAAAATACTAATGTAAGGAATGTCATTATGATATTATGCCCGCTCTGGGATTCAATTAGCTGTGTGTTGTACCGCGCAACCTCTTCTAGCAGGTAGAGGCCCCCAAACCACTGTGACTAGCCCCGCAGTAGAACTTACGCAGATCGTTGCTCGCACCTCCGGAGGGACCTGGGATATGTACGTTCAGCTTTGCATCAGCCTCACTGTGCTTAGTCATTTTATCTCATCAGATTTGTTTTTTTGTTTTTTAAATGTCTTGTATATGTTTTTGTTTTATTCTGTTTTTACTGTACCGATCTGCAACTTTTTGGGCTAAACAAAATTTTTGTCTCCCTCTCTATCAGGTTGGCTGCTCATTTACTATTTATAATTAAAGGGGGCTTTTACCTTTTAAATTACCTTTACTAAATGCATTGCTTTAAATTTTTTGCTTAATTGTGTGCTTTTCAGTCATGTGTTTAAGTAATCAGGCAAGGCTTTTTGGTTTGCCCATAGGAAACAACACATGCCTCCAGTGCTGCCAGCATTATATACCACTGTGTCCAAATAGCGCCTCTGTTTTGCATCATAGAGCATGGAAAACCTACAACTCTCCTTGATGATAGTAAGACATGACTGAAAGCTACATAAGGAAGATAGCAAAGGTAAATGCATATACTTATTCAGCGGTGGAGTAAGACATGTACAAAACAATGCATTAAAATTATCTGAGGGTGGAAATAACATATAGGGTAAAATAGAGACATTTTAGAACAGAGTTCCAGGACAACAGCCGCAGCTCACAATCCCCTATAGAGGTTAGGGTGTCCTGTATCACACACAGAAGGTTGGTTAAGCCATGCTAGGGGAAGACATCAAGGAACAAAGGATGGAAGCTCAATGCAGCAGAAGGAGAATGAGAAATAGTCTGCGGCAGGGGGAGATGGCAATTACTTAGCAGGGGCAATGCTGTACCTCAGCTAAAGTAGGTGGTAGTGCATGATGTAACGATTATCTGCCCCTGCTTATATATAGGCAGTAATACCCGAGTCATCCACTAGCTGGCAGCATTGTGGAAGCTGAAAAACATGATGCAGAGCTATCAACCAGCCCTGGACCTGTCACGGCTTATGGGAGCACCCACAGAGGTGAGAATGATAGCACAGTAGGCTTTTGATGGTGTCAGCCATATAGTGTTGTATAACACCTGGGAAGCACCTGTGAGCCAAGCAGGACATCTGAGAATCAGGCTCCAGTGCCTCAGGCAGCAGGTAGGGTGTCAGAACTGACTGTCATGCAGAGGATTTAAAATTTAAAACGTATCTGATCCTCCAAGCAGGGAAAGGGAGGACGGACTCAAGTACAAATATGGAATTGGAACCACTGTTCCCATCATGTTCAGAGATGAGGGTGCGACTGCTCACCTCCAAATAACACGGCTACATGGGACCCCGTCGCACGGCCTGAGTACAGTACAGTTGGGTTATATTTGGTTGTCCCTAATGGTATAAACGTCATTACCTGTAATGTGTAGAGATAGGGCAGCCAGACGCAGTCCCCCCATCCAAGGTACCAGCCAAAGTGGTCGTGACAGATGTCTATGGTTTTCAAGTACCAAGCTTCATTCCAAAAGAAGTCCACTACATAAATAGCCTGTGGATACAAATCATTAACAAGGACGGGTAAGATCAGGACAGTTTAAAAAAAAAAAAGAGACCTGGATAATTATCAATTATATCCTGGCGACAATATAAACAGTAAAATAAAGATAGGCAACCTCAACCTTTGTTTTTCTCTGACGTCCTAGTGGATGCTGGGAACTCCGAAAGGACCATGGGGAATAGCGGCTCCGCAGGAGACTGGGCACAAAAGTAAAAGCTTTAGGACTACCTGGTGTGCACTGGCTCCTCCCCCTATGACCCTCCTCCAAGCCTCAGTTAGATTTTTGTGCCCGAACGAGAAGGGTGCACACTAGGTGGCTCTCCTGAGCTGCTTAGTGAAAAAGTTTAAGTATAGGTTTTTTATTTTCAGTGAATCCTGCTGGCAACAGGTTCACTGCACCGAGGGACTAAGGGGAGAAGAAGCGAACTCACCTGCGTGCAGAGTGGATTGGGCTTCTTAGGCTACTGGACATTAGCTCCAGAGGGACGATCACAGGCCCAGCCATGGATGGGTCCCAGAGCCGCGCCGCCGGCCCCCTTACAGAGCCAGAAGACTGAAGAGGTCCGGAAAATCGGCGGCAGAAGACGTCCTGTCTTCAATAAGGTAGCGCACAGCACCGCAGCTGTGCGCCATTGCTCTCAGCACACTTCACACTCCGGTCACTGAGGGTGCAGGGCGCTGGGGGGGGGCACCCTGAGACGCAATAAAAACACCTTAGATGGCAAAAAATACATCACATATAGCTCCTGGGCTATATGGATGCATTTAACCCCTGCCAATTTTTCCTTAAAAAAGCGGGAGAAAGGCCGCCGAGAAGGGGGCGGAGCCTATCTCCTCAGCACACTGGCGCCATTTTCCCTCACAGCTCCATTGGAGGGAAGCTCCCTGACTCTCCCCTGCAGTCCTGCACTACAGAAACAGGGTAAAACAAGAGAGGGGGGGCACTAATTTGGCAGATAAATCTATACAGCAGCTATATAAGGGAAAAACACTTATATAAGGTTATCCCTGTATATATATATAGCGCTCTGGTGTGTGCTGGCAAACTCTCCCTCTGTCTCCCCAAAGGGCTAGTGGGGTCCTGTCCTCTATCAGAGCATTCCCTGTGTGTGTGCTGTGTGTCGGTACGTTGTGTCGACATGTATGAGGAGGAAAATGGTATGGAGGCGGAGCAATTGCCTGTAATAGTGATGTCACCCCCTAGGGAGTCGACACCTGACTGGATGGTCTTATGGAAGGAATTACGTGATAGTGTCAGCACTTTACAAAAGACTGTTGACGACATGAGACAGCCGGCAAATCAGTTATTACCTGTACAGGCGTCTCAAACACCGTCAGGGGCTCTAAAGCGCCCGTTACCTCAGATGGTCGACACAGACCCAGACACGGACACTGACTCCAGTGTCGACGGTGAGGAAACAAACGTATTTTCCAGTAGGGCCACACGTTACATGATCACGGCAATGAAGGAGGTTTTGAACATTTCTGATACTACAAGTACCACAAAAAAGGGTATTATGTGGGGTGTGAAAAAACTACCCGTAGTTTTTCCTGAATCAGATGAATTAAATGAGGTGTGTGATTAAGAGTGGGTTTCCCCCAATAAAAAACTGCTAATTTCTAAAAAATTATTGGCATTATACCCTTTCCCGCCAGAGGTTAGGGCGCGTTGGGAAACACCCCCTAGGGTAGATAAGGCGCTCACACGCTTATCAAAACAAGTGGCGTTACCGTCTCCTGATACGGCCGCCCTCAAGGAACCAGCTGATAGGAAGCTGGAAAATATCCTAAAAAGTATATACACACATACTGGTATTATACTGCGACCAGCAATCGCCTCAGCCTGGATGTGCAGTGCTGGGGTGGCTTGGTCGGATTCCCTGACTGAAAATATTGATACCCTGGACAGGGACAGTATATTATTGACTATAGAGCATTTAAAGGATGCATTTCTATATATGCGAGATGCACAGAGGGATATTTGCACTCTGGCATCAAGAGTAAGTGCGCTGTCCATTTCTGCCAGAAGAGGGTTATGGACGCGACAGTGGTCAGGTGATGCGGATTCCAAACGGCATATGGAAGTATTGCCGTATAAAGGGGAGGAGTTATTTGGGGTCGGTCTATCGGACCTGGTGGCCACGGCAACGGCTGGGAAATCCACCTTTTTACCCCAGGTCACCTCTCAGCAGAAAAAGACACCGTCTTTTCAGGCTCAGTCCTTTCGTCCCCATAAGGGCAAGCGGGCAAAAGGCCACTCATATCTGCCCCGGGGCAGAGGAAGGGGAAAAAGACTGCAGCAGGCAGCCTCTTCCCAGGAACAGAAGCCCTCCCCCGCTTCTGCCAAGTCCTCAGCATGACGCTGGGGCCTTACAAGCGGACTCAGGCACGGTGGGGGCCCGTCTCAAGAATTTCAGCGCGCAGTGGGCTCACTCGCAAGTGGACCCCTGGATCCTGCAGGTAGTATCTCAGGGGTACAAATTGGAATTCGAGACGTCTCCCCCTCGCCGGTTCCTGAAGTCTGCTTTACCAACGTCTCCCTCCGACAGGGAGGCGGTATTGGAAGCCATTCACAAGCTGTATTCCCAGCAGGTGATAATCAAGGTACCCCTCCTACAACAGGGAAAGGGGTATTATTCCACGCTGTTTGTGGTACCGAAGCCGGACGGCTCGGTGAGACCTATTTTAAATCTGAAATCCTTGAACACTTACATACAAAGGTTCAAATTCAAGATGGAGTCACTCAGAGCAGTGATAGCGAACCTGGAAGAAGGGGACTATATGGTGTCTCTGGACATCAAGGATGCTTACCTCCATGTCCCAATTTGCCCTTCTCACCAAGGGTACCTCAGGTTTGTGGTACAGAACTGTCACTATCAGTTTCAGACGCTGCCGTTTGGATTGTCCACGGCACCCCGGGTCTTTACCAAGGTAATGGCCGAAATGATGATTCTTCTTCGAAGAAAAGGCGTCTTAATCATCCCTTACTTGGACGATCTCCTGATAAGGGCAAGGTCCAGGGAACAGTTAGAGGTCGGAGTAGCACTATCTCAAGTAGTACTACGACAGCACGGGTGGATTCTAAATATTCCAAAATCACAGCTGATTCCGACGACACGTCTGCTGTTCCTAGGGATGATTCTGGACACAGTCCAGAAAAAGGTGTTTCTCCCGGAGGAGAAAGCCAGGGAGTTATCCGACCTAGTCAGGAACCTCCTAAAACCAGGCCAAGTGTCAGTGCATCAATGCACAAGGGTCCTGGGAAAAATGGTGGCTTCTTACGAAGCGATTCCATTCGGCAGATTCCACGCAAGAACTTTTCAGTGGGATCTGCTGGACAAATGGTCCGGATCGCATCTTCAAATGCATCAGCGGATAACCCTGTCTCCAAGGACAAGGGTGTCTCTCCTGTGGTGGTTGCAGAGTGCTCATCTTTTAGAGGGCCGCAGATTCGGCATTCAGGACTGGGTCCTGGTGACCACGGATGCCAGCCTGAGAGGCTGGGGAGCAGTCACACAGGGAAGAAATTTCCAGGGCTTGTGGTCAAGCATGGAAACGTCACTTCACATAAATATCCTGGAACTAAGGGCCATTTACAATGCCCTAAGTCAGGCAAGGCCTCTGCTTCAGGGTCAGCCGGTGTTGATCCAGTCGGACAACATCACGGCAGTCGCCCACGTAAACAGACAGGGCGGCACAAGAAGCAGGAGGGCAATGACGGAAGTTGCAAGGATTCTTCGCTGGGCGGAAAATCATGTGATAGCACTGTCAGCAGTGTTCATTCCGGGAGTGGACAACTGGGAAGCAGACTTCCTCAGCAGACACGACCTCCACCCGGGGGAGTGGGGACTTCAACCAGAAGTCTTCCACATGATTGTGAACCGTTGGGAAAAACCAAAGGTGGACATGATGGCGTCCCGCCTCAACAAAAAACTGGACAGATATTGCGCCAGGTCAAGGGACCCTCAGGCAATAGCTGTGGACGCTCTGGTAACACCGTGGGTGTACCAGTCAGTGTATGTGTTCCCTCCTCTGCCTCTCATACCCAAGGTACTGAGAATCATAAGAAGGAGAGGAGTAAGGACTATACTCGTGGCTCCGGATTGGCCAAGAAGGACTTGGTACCCGGAACTTCAAGAGATGCTCACGGAGGACCCGTGGCCTCTACCTCTAAGAAAGGACCTGCTCCAGCAGGGACCCTGTCTGTTCCAAGACTTACCATGGCTGCGTTTGACGGCATGGCGGTTGAACGCCGGATCCTGAAGGAAAAAGGCATTCCGGATGAAGTCATCCCTACCCTGATCAAAGCCAGGAAGGATGTAACTGTGCAACATTATCACCGTATTTGGCGTAAATATGTTGCGTGGTGTGAGGCCAGGAAGGCCCCTACAGAGGAATTTCAACTGGGTCGTTTCCTGCATTTCCTGCAAACAGGACTGTCTATGGGCCTAAAATTAGGGTCCATTAAGGTTCAAATTTCGGCCCTGTCGATATTCTTCCAGAAAGAACTAGCTTCAGTTCCTGAAGTTCAGACGTTTGTCAAGGGGGTACTGCATATACAGCCTCCTTTTGTGCCTCCAGTGGCACCTTGGGATCTCAATGTAGTTTTGGGGTTCCTAAAATCACATTGGTTTGAACCACTCACCACTGTGGACTTAAAATATCTCACATGGAAAGTGGTAATGCTGTTAGCCCTGGCTTCAGCCAGGCGTGTCTCAGAATTGGCGGCTTTATCCTATAAAAGCCCTTACCTAATTTTTCATACGGACAGGGCAGAATTGAGGACTCGTCCTCAATTTCTCCCTAAGGTGGTTTCAGCGTTTCACTTAAACCAGCCTATTGTGGTACCTGCGGCTACTAGGGACTTGGAGGATTCCAAGTTGCTGGACGTAGTCAGGGCCCTGAAAATATATGTTTCCAGGACGGCTGGAGTCAGAAAATCTGACTCGCTGTTTATCCTGTATGCACCCAACAAGCTGGGTGCTCCTGCTTCTAAGCAGACTATTGCTCGTTGGATTTGTAGTACAGTTCAGCTTGCACATTCTGTGGCAGGCCTGCCACAGCCAAAATCTGTAAAAGCCCATTCCACACGGAAAGTGGGCTCATCTTGGGCGGCTGCCCGAGGGGTCTCGGCTTTACAACTTTGCCGAGCAGCTACTTGGTCAGGGGCAAACACGTTTGCTAAATTCTACAAATTTGATACCCTGGCTGAGGAGGACCTGGAGTTCTCTCATTCGGTGCTGCAGAGTCATCCGCACTCTCCCGCCCATTTGGGAGCTTTGGTATAATCCCCATGGTCCTTTCGGAGTTCCCAGCATCCACTAGGACGTCAGAGAAAATAAGAATTTACTTACCGATAATTCTATTTCTCATAGTCCGTAGTGGATGCTGGGCGCCCATCCCAAGTGCGGATTGTCTGCAATACTTGTACATAGTTATTGTTACAAAAATCGGGTTATTATTGTTGTGAGCCATCTTTTCAGAGGCTCCTCTGTTATCATGCTGTTAACTGGGTTCAGATCACAAGTTGTACGGTGTGATTGGTGTGGCTGGTATGAGTCTTACCCGGGATTCAAAATCCTTCCTTATTGTGTACGCTCGTCCGGGCACAGTATCCTAACTGAGGCTTGGAGGAGGGTCATAGGGGGAGGAGCCAGTGCACACCAGGTAGTCCTAAAGCTTTTACTTTTGTGCCCAGTCTCCTGCGGAGCCGCTATTCCCCATGGTCCTTTCGGAGTTCCCAGCATCCACTACGGACTATGAGAAATAGAATTATCGGTAAGTAAATTCTTATTTTTAATTGTGTCCTGGAAAACTTTTGGACCAGAAACATTCATTGAACAAGTGAAAAGTGACTTGTTGTGCATGACAGAGAGGTGTAAGCCGCAGAAAACAATCAAGAGTGTGGGGTCTATTCAATAACTGTCGGATCTTCTCCGACAGAGAGGATCCCACAGTTCAGTATTCAATTTGCGGCCAAATCCGACTGGTTTTGGCCGTTTTCGACAATGCCAATCCGACTTTTTTTAAAGTGGGATGGACATTGTCGAAAACAGGCCAAAAACCTGTCGGATTTGGGCGCAAATTCGACAAAACACCTGCATCCGCGGCTAATCCGCCGATCCACGTGTATTCCGACAAGTCGGTCGGAAAAAACGGCACCAGAAATGAATAAGTCCAATCAAGATTCAACCTAAAAAAGTCAGAATTTGCAGTTTTTCTGACAATCCGGAAATTCCTACTTCAATTGAATAGCCCCCTATGAAATAAACTGTTAGGGTGAACCTGTCGGTAAGTCTACGGCCAGTACACTAGCAGCGCTTTTTTATGTGTGCAATTATGTGGTGCACAACTGTCCAACTCACTCATAAACAGGACAGGAAGTGTGTTGCTACAGCATATATCCTCCCAGAGATGATAACACCCCAGCAGCTATTATATTAAATACAAATAGGGATCTTCAGAGCCACGGAATCACATTAAAGGCCTAGTATTGGACAGCCTTGATCATGTTAACAGGGCAGAAGTGATCTGCAGTGAGACTGACCTGGAGGACGTTGACAAGAACCATAGAGTTGGTGACCTGGCCGTATAGCTCTTTCTGCTTGGCTGCGTAGGACAGGTTAATAAGAGTCCAAGCAATAATGCCGGGACGTCCATTAAAGAAAAGCTTGAAATCGAACCACTTTCCAATGCGAGGGTTGAATTCAATCCCCATCATGTAGTCGTAGAATATATTGCCCGTGAATTTGCTGCCAAAACCAGAGAATTGAGATAATTAAACACGTTTATTTGCTGTAGTTTTTGTTCTGTGATACAGTTATGTGGCATATACTGTACATGTTGTTTTTTATCCCAATGACTCTATTGGTAAATACAGCAATTTAAGTAAGGCTGAGTTGAAGTAAAATCGTGCTTTGTAAATGATTGCCCCTTTAAAGAAAACCTCCAAGTTTGGCTGGCAACCCGCACCTCTGGCCAACTCGGATGGCGCCCCCTGTCTCCCGGGCTTTCATAGTAGATCATTCAAGGAATTATGCAGGCAGGGAAGACTTCAACTGGCTTTATTCAACTACCGGGTATAGCAGCAAAAATGATACAGTAGTATACATAGACACCTACTGTAGAACTCTAGGTGCACTATACTCTGCGTACTTCCTTTTAAGCTGTACGGTACAGTAGTGAAGGCTCTTGCTGTCTTACCAGTCTTTGGCGTTAGTTGGGAATAGGTAGGCTTTGATCAGTGCAAATGTGGAGACGGCATAGCCCAGTATATTAGTACACCACAGCAGTGGGATCCAGTTGTCCACGATGATGGTGGGAGAGAACCAGTGGAAAAAATAGGCATTGGCAAACCAGAGAATGTGGGTGATGATCCAGGCCTGCAGTCCATTGATCTCATACTTGTTGATGGTGCCTGGTGAAGACAGGGTACATGGTCTTTAATACAGTCATCCATACTGGATGCTTCCCAGACAGTCCTCTATGTAGGCAACGGTCTGGTTACACAGGGTTGTTAGGTCTACATCTAATGCATTTACAGAGTACATAATAGTAGTCAAAGACAACCTATTTTATACAAGTGGAACAATTGGGTTTAATTCTTAGAAGGTGCTGTTGGGGGTTTGAACCCAGGACCTCTGAACGCAGGGCAGGTCCACAGCCAGAACTTTGTGGGCCCCATAGCACTGCACTCTTTGCATGCATGGTAGCTACGCCCTTGTCTGCAGGTCACTGCCAGATCCTTAGCATCTCAGCTACTGGAGCAGGTGTGGCAAGCGACCTTACTTCATGTCCTCTCACTGGGGGATATTCAATTGTTTGCAAAGTCGGTTGGGTGTCTGTTTTTTCCCTGTCTATTAGATTAGGAAAAAACAGACACCCAACTGACTTTTTAAACAATTGAATACCCCCCATTGTGTGCATTGGCTCTCCAATCTGTGCCTATCTCCACCTCCTTCCCTAGCTCCCGGCTGTAATGAGCTCTCAGCAACCATAAGGCTGATAAAAGGCTGAAGGTTGCTGGAGCATTTTGCAGCTTGGCCGTGGTTTGTAGCCTTGTATATAAACTTGCTGCATCCTTGTCTCAGTCCTTGTTTTTGTTGTAGCCCATGGCCTTGGGTTTCTGTATTTATTTTAATCTGTGTCTTGTGCATACTGCCTTCTCTGTTCTGTTTAGCCCAAGCTTGCTTCTGATGTTCTCTGTACATTCCTATATCTCTCTGCTCTGTTCATGTCACCATAAGTTTTCTGCCCTACCATGGATTTGAGATTCCCCAGCAGAAGGAAAAAGCCCATGAGCATGCTAAAGTAGTGAACTCAGTTCCACTGGTAAAGACTGGGTGACTGGTCCCTTCTTCACCTCAGTTACAGAGCAGGTCTGAGGATTCTTACACTTAGTTATTATATAAATATATATATATATAGATAGATAGATATTGTACTTGATAATTGGGAACTGGGCAACTTCTCCACTCTTTAGCAGGCGCAATTATACATCCACCCATGGTGTGCCAGACAGCTGCATTCCCATGAATACTGGCACATCACACAAGGGGGGTCATTCCGAGTTGACCGCTAGCTGCATTTGTTCGCTGTGCAGTGATCAGGCAAAAAATCGGCACTTCTGCGCATGCGGCGCAATGCGCACGCGCGTCGTATTATTAAAATGAACTATGTAGTTTCGCACAAGGGCTAGCGAAGCTTTTCAGTCGCACTGCTGGCCGCAGAGTGATTGACAGGAAAGGGGCGTTGCTGGGTGTCAGCTGACCGTTTTCAGGGAGTGTACGAAAAAAACGCAGGCGTGCCAGGATAAACGCAGGCGTGGCTGGCAGAAAGCAGGGCGTTTTCGTGACGTTAAAACAGGAACTGAATAGTCTGAAGTGATCGCAAGCGCTGAGTAGGTCTGGAGCTACTCTGAAACTGCACAAAATTATTTTGTCGCTGCTCTGCGATCCTTTCGTTCGCACTTCTGCTAAGCTAAAATACACTCCCAGTGGGCGGCAGCATAGCGTTTGTACGGCTGCTAAAAACTGCTAGCGAGTGAACAACTCGGAATGACTCCCAATGTATCTGTCTCCTCTGCATGCTCATTTAGAATGAATGGAATGATAAAGCACAGAGACTTGGCACTGACTGATACACTGCAATGTATGAAGGCTTCTGTAGTAGAAGTAACTGTCCGCACTCACCAGCTGGTGTCCGAGCCCCTTCCTGCACACCTCCAACATAGCCAGGCAGAAATTTATGGCAGATATCTGGGACGAACATGTAGAGGAAGATCTGTAATATAAACTCAGGGTTACGAACTTGGCAAAATCCAAGTGGAAGCTCTGCACGGACAATGTATCTGCCAATGGAATGGGATGTCTCATCATTGTGTGACCACACTCATAGTAACATAGTAACATAGTATCTGAGGTTGAAAAAAAGACAATTGTCCATCGAGTTCAACCTATTTGTGGTCTCCTATGCATGATGATTTGACTAAAATTTCTGACTGATGCTGCTGTCAGCCGTTGCATTTTATCCCTATGTATAGTAACTATAATGCATGACTATGCACCATACCCCTGGATATCCCTATCCATTAGGAATTTATCTAACCCATTCTTAAAGGTGTTGACAGATTCCGCCATTACAACTCCCTCGGGCAGGGAATTCCAAACACGTATTGTCCTTACCGTGAAAAAGCCTTTACGCCATATTGTGCAGAATCTCCTCTCCTCTAACCTAAGCGAGTGTCCACGAGTCCTCTGTGTTGATCTAACCAAAAACAGGTCCCACGCAAGCTCTGTGTATTGTCCCCTTATATACTCGGTGGTAGAACAGTAGCCTTGCAGGGAGCGCAGCCGCTATGGGGCCCAGGAGAGAGGAAGTGGAGAACATGAAGGGGATGCACCCCCAAATTGTCCTGTGCAGGTAGTGTGCGCGTGGGTGGGAGGGGGGGTGGGGGTGCAATAGAAATGCACTGTATGGATTGGTGGACTCGTACAAAGGGGCGGGGTAATGACATCACAGTAACTCAGATGACTGCAACCTCACCTTTATGACCTGGAAATGCCACCAGGACACTGTCCTACGAGCTGTCTGTAATGGAGGGGGTATAATGCTATATAGCAGTGCTGCCGTATAAAGTTAAAACTCACTCTGCTGTCCTATACATATTAGCATATTATAATTAAAGACGTTATACAAAGTAATCAGCGAACTTAGTAGGTGGACACAACAGAAAGGCACGATGATGGGACAAAATGTGAAACAAACTGACAGTAAGTGGTTTGGTTATATGAGTGTCGGCGTGACAACAGATCTGTAATTACCTGGAAGGAGACCCAGGCCAGGTAGATGTTCCCAGCTCTCCAGGTCAGCAGCGGAGTCTTGTTCCTTATATCGGACAACTGAGCTCTTCCCGAATATATGTCTAGGATGGGACCAGTGAGAGCGCACTGGTATTGGTCACATGACATCACAAAGTAATACACAATGAGCGGCGCAAACATGAGCAGGAAGATGACACCGCCTAGAGAGAACCAGTCCACTTCCCTGCGGACACAGACAGATGCTTTAGTATAATGTAACGTTTCTCTGTACCATGCTAAACTATACTTATAATGTATGGCTGCATTTCCTCAGCACTGCTGTACTACACAGAGACGCTGCTGACTCTGAGTCGGATGTAGACGCAGCTGTATCTTTTGTCGTATCGGAGTCTCTATGCTAATGCTGCTACAAAGTCCTTCCCTGGAGGAGATTCATATGTGCAGGGTGTGTGATATGCCCACTGTCAGCGTCCATACAGCATTGATATCGGGATCACGGCAGTTGGGATGTCACCTGTCAAAATACCGACAGTGGCATCCTGGTGATTAACCTTTAACCCTAACCCAAAGGCTAATTTAGAAAGGTAACCCTGAACACAAATTCCCCTAACCCGCCTTTCCCGCAGTCTACACCTAACACCCCCCACCCCCACCCCACCCCCCCTCCACAGCCTAACCCTCCCCAGGGGTTCCTAACCTCTCTGGTCGCCGTGAAAGTGACGTTCAGGATCCTGGCGGTTGAGATCCCAGCACCAGGATAGTGATGAATGTTGGGATTCTGGCGTCGGTATCTCGACTGCCGGGATCCCATCTATACATGCTATAATACCACCTGCTGCATATTTAGACCCACCATGGTTCACGCTATCAAAATTTGAACCAGCGATATGCGTCGGAGTATGGTGTCCTTTGTTAGCGATTCATTACTTTTGTACGCAAACACTTTCTGCGACCTGCCTCCAACCCATCTCCCTGCGTCTGTTCAGCCATTCCCCTATTACCTCCCAGTCACCGTCCGGGATCACCCCTCACAATTCTGCTAACGAGTAGCCAAATCTGTTCTGTGACTCTGTACGTACAAAATCATGTCTGTGCGACTCTGGCGCATGCGCAGATACAATGCATCGCTTCACTAAGCCCGATATCGCTGCTGCATCCGACACAGAATCAGCCCCAAAATCTTGTCCTGCACGGAGGGTTCTGTTCCTGTACCGGTTTCTGTCTCCCTCTGATGCGTATGACATTATAAGATCAGGATAACTGCGGTTTCCTCACCAGGCGCGGCCCCACTGCCCATCATCCTCCTTTGCTCCGTTTACAAGTTTCTTGTACTCTCCTCTGGCTGCATTCTGTTTCCTGCGCTCACCCATCCTACAAGACAGAAGGGATACAGGGTTACATTCAGATCCCAACCAATTTCACGGGAAATACATGACCTCTAGGACTATTTTATAACATCCATGTAAACTGTTGCTGTTACTTTTTGTGTTACTGTTATCAGCCTGTAATAATGGGTGACTTTCTCAGCTTCGCTTGTAACGGTGCAGCATGAGCGATATTTGGATATTACTCGTAAACTGAAATCTAAATACGATCATGTTTGGGCTAGATGGCTTTTCTCCATCCTGTCTGATTTAGGGACTTACCTTTGATGTGGCTAATCCCATTAAGTTCTCCTTCTCCTCATATCCATGTATTAAATGCTGTGATTGCAATTGTAATCTGTTTTATCATATTTACTTTGGATTGTAATACTTCCGTATATGCAACTTTCTATCATATGCCTGTTATCCTCTTTTTATTTGTTTTCTTGGGGTTTAGTATGAAATAACCTACAATCAAAATCCTGCTGGTTAAAATACCGACAACAATTGACTGACGATCAAAATCCCGACATTTAAAATACAGACAAGATCAAAATACCGACATTTAAAATACAGACAAGATCAAAATACCGACATTTAAAATGTTGACAGGTCAAAAGGTTGACACAAGTTTTTCATGGGTTTTTGGTGTGTTTGTCGACATAGGTTGACATGGACACCGTATACGTGTACCGCGTCCCCTCGCATAGCTCGTGTTGCACTCAGCACACTATTATATTCCCCCTCCAGGTCCACTGGGATGGTAAAGTATGAACAAATCGGTTTCAATAAAAAAAAATCATGAAAAACCCACGTTGGCTTTTTTTGACCTGTCCACATTTTAAATGTCGGTATTTTGACCTTGTCGGATTTTGACCATCGGACGATGGTTGTCGGGCTTTTGACCGTCGGGATTTTGACCGTCGGGATTTTGATTGTAGGTAAATTGACCGCATCCCGTTTTTTGTAATGTGTGTTTTTTCTTGAAAAACAATAACAAACGCCCAATTGAATCCATTAATATCCATAATACGAAAATGTATATTTTTAAAATATTTATTGATAAATTTACTTAGACAAACATTCTAAAAGTGAATTATTTTTACAAATCAGGTCCCTTTTGCAAAATTATTAAGTGTCCTACGTATAGGGCATTGGGTCTATATGTATACCAATATGAATGAATAGTATTTTGTTGTGTGCAAATGTATGTCATATTATGAGGACAATGGATTTGAACAGGTTAAACAAAAACTGTTACATATCTACATCATGTATGTTTATTCACAATGAGACTACATACTTCTCACACACAGGAAGTATGGCCCATATATTGAAACAATATTTAATTACAGTGTTATTACATGTTTACACCAAACAGGTGGCGCTGTTTGGTTTAATTTCAGAATAACATAAAGCTGCTGATTTAGAGCAACTATAGGTGCAAACTGTACCATGGTTCAGACTCTCTGGTTAGCTCTGTTTTGTTCATATGTTTGTAAATCCAGTCATCAGGACACAGAGACATGTGAGTTCACTGCTGTGCTGTTTATTCCATCACCAACTCCAGACACACTGCCCACTGGACCACCCACTTCCCAGCATCCCCCTGGTCCCAGGGGGTATCCGTTCACATGGTCGACCATGTTATGGTCGACAGTCATTAGGTCGACCACTATTGGTCGACATTGACATGGTCGACATGGACACATGGTCGACACGTGAAAATGGTCGACACATGAAAGGTCGACACATGAAAAGGTCGACATGAGTTTTTTTACTTTTTTTTCTTTTGGGGAACTTTTCCATACTTTACGATCCACATGGACTACGATTGGAACGGTAATCTGTGCCGAGCGAAGGCACTATGCCCGAAGCATGGCGAGTGGACGCGGTGCACTAATTGGGGTTCCCAGTCACTTTACGCAAAAAACGACACCAAAAAAAGTTTAAAAAACTCATGTCGACCTTTTCATGTGTCGACCTTTCATGTGTCGACCATTTTCATGTGTCGACCATGTGTCGATGTCGACCATGTCAATGTCGACCAATAGTGGTCGACCTAATGACTGTCGACCATAACATGGTCGACCATTCATACCGGAACCGTCCCAGGGACCATCACTGAAGATTCATGCTTACACAGATTAGTAAGGGAGTGTCTACAAATATTAAGCATTCTAATACACTAACATCACATCCTCTTTTCTTTAAAGATATGCCCTGTACGCTTCAATGCAACAATTAACAACGTCATATTAAGAACATCATCTAACACGTTTTAATGAGTCTCTCAGGTCTGCATATTTCCCTTTTGGGTCTTTCATCGACCATGTTGGACCTTTCTAGAATCGTGGTTTGTTCACCATTATCAGGATCATCATACATGTCAGATGAAGGGTATCCTACAGTCATGTTGTCTTCATTATGGTTAGGTTGAGATCTTAAATCCACCCGATTTCTTCTTACTTCTGTTCCACGCTCTGTACGTATAGTATAGGCTCTTGGTGCTACTTGTGCTTGCACAATACCTTTCTGCACCCAAATACCTTTCTCATGATCTCTGAAACGGACTTGGTCACCCGATTTTAGATCAGATAAGCTTTTTGCTCGCCTGTCATGGAACAGTTTCTGTTTCACCTGTTGACGTTCCTTACTCAGTCTGACCAACGCTGAGTTATGTGTATTAAGCAGTTTATCATGTATCGGGAGATTTGCTCTAATCCTCCTTCCCATCAGCATTTGTGCAGGAGAAAGTCCATTCTGTAAAGGTGTACTGCGGTAGATTAAAAGACTTTTGTAGAAATCTTCTTTACCTTCTTGAGCTTTTTTCATGAGACTCTTTACAGTTTTTACTGAACTTTCCACCAACCCATTTGAGCATGGATAGTGGGGACTTGACGTAGTATGGACAAATTCCCACTCATCAGCAAATTGTCTAAATTCAGCACTGGAAAACTGAGGACCATTGTCAGTGAACACTTCCATAGGAACACCATGCCTTGCAAAGATTGACTTCATGCAATTGATTACATCTTTACTAGTAGTTGTGGCCCTCATTCCGAGTTGTTCGCTCGGTATTTCTCTATCGTCCTAAGTGGATGCTGGGGTTCCTGAAAGGACCATGGGGGATAGCGGCTCCGCAGGAGACAGGGCACAAAAAGTAAAGCTTTTACAGGTCAGGTGGTGTGCACTGGCTCCTCCCCCTATGACCCTCCTCCAGACTCCAGTTAGATTTTTGTGCCCGGCCGAGAAGGGTGCAATTCTAGGTGGCTCTCATAAAGAGCTGCTTAGAGAAGTTTAGCTTAGGTTTTTTATTTTACAGTGATTCCTGCTGGCAACAGGATCACTGCAACGAGGGACAGAGGGGAGAAGAAGTGAACTCACCTGCGTGCAGGATGGATTGGCTTCTTGGCTACTGGACATGAAGCTCCAGAGGGACGATCACAGGTACAGCCTGGATGGTCACCGGAGCCTCGCCGCCGGCCCCCTCGCAGATGCTGAAGCAAGAAGAGGTCCAGAATCGGCGGCTGAAGACTCCTGCAGTCTTCTAAAGGTAGCGCACAGCACTGCAGCTGTGCGCCATTTTCCTCTCAGCACACTTCACACGGCAGTCACTGAGGGTGCAGGGCGCTGGGGGGGGGCGCCCTGGGAGGCAAATGTAAACCTATATAAGGCTAAAAATACCTCACATATAGCCCCCAGAGGCTATATGGAGATATTTAACCCCTGCCTAAATACAATAAATAGCGGGAGACGAGCCCGCCGAAAAAGGGGCGGGGCCTATCTCCTCAGCACACAGCGCCATTTTCTCTCACAGAAAGGCTGGAGAGAAGGCTCCCAGGCTCTCCCCTGCACTGCACTACAGAAACAGGGTTTAAACAGAGAGGGGGGGCACTAAATTGGCGACATAAATATATTAAAGATGCTATAAGGGAGAAACACTTATATAAGGTTGTCCCTATGTAATTATAGCGTTTTTTTGGTGTGTGCTGGCAAACTCTCCCTCTGTCTCTCCAAAGGGCTAGTGGGGTCCTGTCCTCTGTCAGAGCATTCCCGGTGTGTGTGCTGTGTGTCGGTACGTGTGTGTCGACATGTATGAGGACGATGTTGGAGGAGGCGGAGCAATTGCCTATGATGGTGATGTCACTCTCTAGGGAGTCGACACCGGTATGGATGGCTTATTTAGGGAATTACGTGAGAATGTCAACACGCTGCAAGGTCGGTTGACGACATGAGACGGCCGACAAACAATTAGTACCGGTCCAGGCGTCTCAGAAACACCGTCAGGGGTTTTTAATAACGCCCATTTACCTCAGTCGGTCGACACAGACACAGACACCGACACTGAATCCAGTGTCGACGGTGAATAAACAAACGTATTCCTTATTAGGGCCACACGTTAAGGGCAATGAAGGAGGTGTTACATATTTCTGATACTACAAGTACCACAAAAAAGGGTATTATGTGGGAGTGAAAAAACTACCTGTAGTTTTTCCTGAATCAGATAAAATAAAATAAAGTGTGTGATGATGCGTGGGTGTACCCCGATAGCAAATATTGGCGTTATACCCTTTCCCGCCAGAAGTTAGGGCGCGTTGGGAATGAATAAGGCGCTCACACGCTTATCAAGTGGCGTTACCGTCGCCAGATACGGCCGCCCTCAAGGAGCCAGCTGATAGGCAGCTGGAAAAATATCCTAAAAAGTATATACACACATAAGGTGGTTATACTGCGACCAGCGATCGCCATCAGCCTGGAGATGCAGTGCTGGGTTGGCTTGGTCGGTTTCCCTGACTGAAAATATTTGATTGATATAGAGCATTTAATAGGATGCATTATATATTTATGTATGCGAGATGCACAGAGGGATATGTGCACTCTGGCATCAAAATAAGTGCGTGATCCATATCTCCCAGAAGATGTCATGGACACGACAGTGGTCAGGTGATACATATCCCATACGACACATGGAAGTATGGCCGTATAAAGGGAAAGAGTTGTTTGGGGTCGGTCCAACGGACCTGGGGGTCTCGGCAACAGCTGGAAATCCAACCTTTTTACCCCAAGTTACATCTCAGCAGAAACAGACACCGTCTTTTCAGCCTCAATCCTTCCGTTCCCATGAGGGCAAGCGGGCAAAAGGCCAGTCATATCTGCCCAGACATAGAGGAAAGGGAAGTAGACTGCAGCAGACAGCTCCTTCCCAGGAAAGGAAGCCTTCCACCGCGTCTGCCAAGTCCCCAGCATGACGCTGGGGCCGTGTAAGCGGACTCAGGTTAGGTGGGGGTGTAGTCTCAAGAGTCTCAACGCGCAGTGGGATCACTCGCAAGTTGACCCCTGGATCGTACTAGTATTATCCCAGGGGTACAGATTGGAGAGTCGAGACATCTTTTCCTCGCAGGTTCCTGAAGTCTGCGTTACCAACGGCTCCCTCCAACAGGGAGGCAGTATTGGGAAAAATTCACAAGCTGTATTTCCAGCAGGTGATAATCAAAGTACCCCTCCTACAACAAGGAAAAGGGTATTAGTCTTCCACACTATATGGTGGTACTGAAGCCAGACGGCTTGGTGAGACATAGTCTAAATCTGAAATCTTTGAACACTTACATAAAGGTTCAAATCAAGATGGAGTCACTCAGAGCAGTGATAGCGAACCGGAAAGAAGGGGACTATATGGTGTCCCTGGACATCAAGGATTACCTCCATGTCCAAATTTGCCCTTCTCAACAAGGGTACATCGGGTTCGTGATACAGAACTGTCAATATCAGTTTCAAAAGTTGCCGTTGAATTATCCACGGCACCCCGGGCCTTTACCAAGGTAATGGCCGAAAAGATGACTCTCTTCAAAGAAAAGGGCATCTTAATTATCCCTTACTTGGACGATATCCTGAAAGGGGCAAGTTCCAGAGAACAGTTGGAGGTCGGAAAAGAACTATCTAAAGTAGTTCTACGATAGCACGAGTGGATTCTAAATATTCCAAAAATCGCAGCTGTGTTTTCCGATGATACGTCTGCTGTTCCCAGGAATGATTCTGGGCATAGTCCAGAAAAAGGTATTTCTCCTGGAGGGGAAAGCCAGGGAGTTATCCGACCTAGTCAGAAACCTCCTAAAACCAGGCCAAGTATCAGTGCATTAATGCACAGGAGGCCTGGGAAAAATGGTGGCTTCTTACGAAGCGATTCCATTCGGCAGATCTCACGCAAAACATTTTCAGGGAGATTTGCTGGACGAATGGTCCGGATCGCATCTTCAGATGCATCAGCGGATAACCCTGTCTCCAAGGACAAGGGTATCTCTTCTGTGGTGGTTGCAGGAGGCTCATCTACTGGAGGGCCGCAGATTCGGCATACAGGATTGGATCCTGGTGACCACGGACGCCAGCCTGAGAGGCTGGGGAGCAGTCACACAGGGAAGAAACTTCCAGGGAGTGTGGACGAGCCTGGAAAAGTCTCTTCACATAAACATTCTGGAACTAAGAGCAATCTACAATGCTCTAAACCAGGCGGAACCTCTGCTTCAAGGAAGACCGGTGTTGATCCAGTCGGACAACATCACGGCAGTCGCCCATGTAAACAGACAGGGCGGCACAAGAAGCAGGAGTGCAATGGCAGAAGCTGCCAGGATCCTTCGCTGGGCGGAGAATCACGTGATAGCATTGTCAGCAGTATTCATCCCGGACGTGGACAACTGGGAAGCAGACTTCCTCAGCAGACACGATCTTCACCCGGGAGAGTGGGGACTTCATTCAGAAGTTTTCCTCATGATAATAAACCGTTGGGAAAAACCAATGGTGGACATGATGGCGTCTCGCCTCAACAAAAAACTGGACAGGTATTGCGCCAGGTCAAGAGATCCGCAGGCAATAGCTGTGGATGCGCTGGTAACACCTTGGGTGTACCAGTCGGTATATGTGTTTCCTCCTCTGCCTCTCATACCAAAGGTATTGAGGATTATACGGCAAAGAGGAGTAAGAACGATACTAGTGGCTCCGGATTGGCCAAGAAGGACTTGGTACCCGGAACTTCAAGAGATGGTCACGGACGATCCGTGGCCTCTACCTCTGAGAAGGGACCTGCCTCAGCAGGGTCCTTGTCTTTTTCAAGACTTACCGCGGCTGCGTTTGACGGCATGGCGGTTGAACGCCAGATTCTAAAAGAAAAAGGCATTCCTGAAGAAGTCATTCCTACCTTGATTAAGGCAAGGAAAGAAGTCACCGAAAAGCATTATCACCGCATTTGGCGGAAATATGTGGCATGGTGCGAGGGTCGGAATGCTCCGACGGAGGAATTTCAACTGGGTCGTTTCCTACATTTCCTGCAATCAGGATTGTCTATGGGTCTCAAATTGGGATCTATTAAGGTTCAAATTTCGGCCCTGTCTATATTCTTCCAAAAAGAATTGGCCTCAGTTCCTGAGGTCCAGACTTTTGTCAAAGGAGTACTGCATATACAGCCTCCTGTGGTGCCTCCGGTGGCACCGTGGGATCTAAATGTAGTTTTAGATTTCCTCAAATCCCATTGGTTTGAACCACTTAAGAAGGTGGATTTGAAATATCTCACATGGAAAGTGACTATGTTACTGGCCCTGGCTTCGGCCAGGAGAGTATCAGAACTGGCGGCTTTATCTTATAAAAGTCCTTATTTAATTTTCCATTCAGATAGGGCAGAGCTGCGGACGCGTCCGCATTTTCTCCCGAAGGTGGTGTCAGCGTTTCACCTGAACCAGCCTATTGTAGTGCCTGCGGCTACAAACGACTTGGAAGACTCCAAGTTGTTGGACGTTGTCAGAGCTTAAAGATATACATTTCAAGGACGGCTGGAGTCAGAAAATCTGACTCGCTGTTTATACTGTATGCACCCAACAAGTTGGGTGCACCTGCTTCTAAGCAGTCGATTGCTCGTTGGATTTGTAACACGATTCAACTTGCACATTCTGTGGCAGGCCTACCACAGCCTAATTCTGTTAAGGCCCATTCCACAAGGAAGGTGGGCTCATCCTGGGCGGCTGCCCGAGGGGTCTCGGCATTACAACTCTGCCGAGCAGCTACGTGGTCAGGGGAGAACACGTTTGTAAAATTTTACAAATTTGATACCCTGGCAAAAGAGGACCTGGAGTTCTCTCATTCGGTGCTGCAGAGTCATCCGCACTCTCCCGCCCGTTTGGGAGCTTTGGTATAATCCCCATGGTCCTTTCAGGAACCCCAGCATCCACTTAGGACGATAGAGAAAATAAGAATTTACTTACCGATAATTCTATTTCTCGGAGTCCGTAGTGGATGCTGGGCGCCCATCCCAAGTGCGGATTATCTGCAAGACTTGTACATAGTTATTGTTAACTATTTCGGGTTATTTTGTTTAGGGAGCCATCTTTCAGAGGCTCCTCTGTTATCATACTGTTAACTGGGTTTAGATCACAAGTTGTACGGTGTGATTGGTGTGGCTGGTATGAGTCTTACCCGGGATTCAAAATCCTCCCTTATTGTGTACGCTCGTCCGGGCACAGTACCTAACTGGAGTCTGGAGGAGGGTCATAGGGGGAGGAGCCAGTGCACACCACCTGACCTGTAAAAGCTTTACTTTTTGTGCCCTGTCTCCTGCGGAGCCGCTATCCCCCATGGTCCTTTCAGGAACCCCAGCATCCACTACGGACTCCGAGAAATAGAATTATCGGTAAGTAAATTCTTATTTTTTCATCGCATCGCAATGAAAATCCGCTTAGTACGCATGCGCAATGTTCGCACTGCGACTGCGCCAAGTAACTTTGCTATGTAGAAAGTAATTTTACTCACGGCTTTTTCATCGCTCCGGCGATCGTAATGTGATTGACAGGAAATGGGTGTTACTGGGCGGAAACACGGCGTTTCAGGGGCGTGTGGCTGAAAACGCTACCGTTTCCGGAAAAAACGCAGGAGTGGCCGGAGAAACGGTGGGAGTGCCTGGGCGAACGCTGGGTGTGTTTGTGACGTCAACCAGGAACGACAAGCACTGAACTGATCGCACAGGCAGAGTAAGTCTGAAGCTACTCTGAAACTGCTAAGTAGTTAGTAATCGCAATATTGCGAATACATCGGTCGCAATTTTAAGAAGCTAAGATTCACTCCCAGTAGGCGGCGGCTTAGCGTGTGTAACTCTGCTAAATTCGCCTTGCGACCGATCAACTCGGAATGAGGGCCTGTATGTAGTGTCTTCACCTCAGGGTAGTTAGAGTAATAATCAGTCACGACAATGTACGTTTTCCCATTACAATCAAACAAATCTGTGCCAACTCTCTGGTACGGTCTCTCTGGAACTGCGTGAGGACTCAGTGGCTCGACTTGTTGTTTCGATTTATACGTAAGACATAATTCACATGTAGCTGTAGTCTGTGCTATGTCTTGGTTCATTCTTGGCCAATACATAACTTCACGCGCTCTCCGCTTACATTTTTCTTTTCCTCAGTGGCCTTCATGTATCTTGCACAGCATAGTTTTTCTTAGTCGTGCAGGTATGACAAACCTATTGCCTTTGTAAATAATACCATCGACAACTGTAAGGTCACTGCGGTACATCCAATAATCATGGATAGACAGCGGGCACGCATGTTTTTATGCTGGCCAACCTTTCAGAATGATATCTTTCAACACTTTCATTGTGTCATCTGTCTCAGTTTCTTTCCTAATCTGTTCTTGTCTTGCAAGAGACACTGGTAGAGAAGCTACGATCAAATTAACATAGGCTTCTATCTCTTCATCCATCAGATTTTTGGAACCTTCACTTTTGTCCACAGCACGAGAAAGTGTATCAGCAATGTACATGTATTTACCGGGACAGTACAGCAAGTGTACATCATATTTCTGTAGTCTGATAAGCATTCGTTGAATTCTCATGGGACAGTCATGTAATGATTTAGTCATGATAGCTACCAATGGCTTGTGGTCAGTTTCCACTGTAAATGTTTGACCATACACAAACTGATGAAATCGCTCACATGCATATGTGATCGCTAGAAGTTCTTTTTCTATCTGAGCATACCTTGTTTCAGCACTTGTCAGTGCTCTTGATGCATAGATTACTGGTTGCCATGTATCCTCATGTTCTTGTAAGAGCACTGAGCCTAGGCCAAATTGCGAAGCATCCGCTGAAATTCTTATTCTTTTCGCAGGATCAAAGAATTTTAGCACTGGTTGCTCTGTAATGATCTGTTTCAAGTTTTGCCAACTTTCTTCTTGTTCATGTGACCACATCCACTCGTTATCTTTGTCCAACAACCATCTAAGAGAGGCTGTTCGTTCAGAGAGTTGAGAAATAAACTTTCCTAAGTAAGTAATCATTCCTAGGAATCTTCTGACGTTGTCTTTGTTGTTAGGACATTCCATGTTCACTATGGCTGATATTTTCCTTTGGTCTGGGTTTACACCTTGATCCGAGACCACGTCGCCCATAAAGGTAAGTGTATTCACGCCAAATTCACATTTGTCCTTGTTAAGCTTTAGATTCACTTTCTTGACAAGTTCCATTACTTGTCTCAATCTAGAATCATGTTCTTCCTTTGTAGATCCCCAGACAATAATGTCATCCATCATTGGTTCAACACCTGGAATATGTTCAAAAATCATGTGTATCTTATTGTGATATACTTCTGGAGCAGACAATATTCCATATGGTAGTCGAAGAAATCTGTATCTACCTTCTGGTGTATTAAATGTACAAAGCTTTGAGCTGACCTCATCTAGCTTCATTTGCCAGAATCCTGAAGATGCGTCCAATTTACTGAACCATTTTGCTCCCGCAAATTGCGACATGATTTAATCTCTGGTTGGTAGTTTGAAATGTTCTCGTTTAATAGCTTTGTTTAAATCTCTGGGGTCTAGACATATTCTGAGTTGTCCATTTTTCTTTTCAACAATTACTAAGGAGCTTACCCATTCAGTATGCTCATCAACTTTCTGTATCACACCCAAGGCTTCCATGCGATTTAACTCTTGTTTCAGTCTTTCTCTCAGCGCAAACGGCACTTTTCTACAGGGGTGTATCACTGAAGAAACTTGCGTGTCTATATTTATTTTATGCTCTCCAGGCAAACAACCTAGATCTTCAAACAAGTCTCTGTATTCTGTAAACATCGATTTGCAGTCATCTTCTACTTGTGATGTCACCATAAAAACTTTCTTTAGCAAGCTTAGTTTCTCACAGGAACTTAATCCTAGAACCGGTTGCACATTTTTATCCACAATCAGTAGAGATGTTTTAAAATGTTGTCCCTTATATTTCAGTGTCACTAAGCATGTACCTTTCACAGGAATTTCCTCCCCAGTGTACCCTGTAACTTTCACTTTGGCTGGATGAATTTTAGGTTTTACTCTAAAAGTCTTATAGTCTTGAAATGATATTAAATTCACCTGCGCGCCAGTAGCAAGCTTAAAGGGAATGACAATCTCGTTCACAGTTAAAGGGACAATCTATTCTTTCTTATCTGCACTGCAAAGTTCAATGCAATCCCAAAGAATTCCTGTGTTTGTTTAACAGCATGCACTGTGGTTGTTCCACTTTTCATTTTACAGCATTTGGCAAAGTGATTAAGTCTACCACATTTCATGCAGGTTTTACCATAAGCAGGGCACATTTTAGGATTGTGAGCATTTCCACATCTACTACACATTTCCTTATTAGACTGTGGCTTAGACTGCTTCATTCTTGAGAATGGAGGTTTGCTTTGCTCTGTTTTCTGCACTACATATACAGCAGCATCAGCGTCCTTGTGTAACTTTTTGGCTTGAAATCTAGTTATTTCTGCAGATCTACAGTCACTGCCTTTTTTCTAGTGTTAGGTCTTGCTCTCTCAGCAATCTCTCTCTGAGTCCATTATCAGGTATTCCACAGACAATACAATCTCTAATCAGTGAATCCTTTAAATCACCAAACTCACATGTTTTACTGAGTGATTGCAGCTCTGTAACATACTGATCAAATCCATCTACAGACTTCTGATCACATGTGAAAAACTTATATCTTTTATATGTCACATTTTTCCTTGGCACAAAGTAATCTTCAAACTTTTGCATTATAGAAGATAGCACCATATTCTGCCCCTCAGCAAACTGAAAACTATTATAAATGTCCAGGACATCCTCTCCTATCACATGGAGGAAAATGGATGCCTTCGTTTTGTCAGCCTCTGAATCAGCACCACATGCAGCAAGATATATTTTAAACCTTTGCTTAAATCTTTTCCAGTTTTCAGACAAGTTATCAGACATCAGCATGCCGGTTGGAGGAGCTAGTTTATCCATGGTTACTCACTGTTTGAAGATAGGAGCACACGGCAGGCTTTGCAGACACTGATTATCACAGCCTTACAGACTTCTGCAGGATTTTGTCACACTCTGAGAGCACTAGCAGTCCAAGTTACACTTCTTCTGACACCATGTTTTGTTCATTTGTTTGTAAATCCAGTCATCAGGACACAGAGACATGTGAGTTCACTGCTGTGCTGTTTATTCCATCACCAAGTCCAAGCACACTGGACCACCCACTTCCCAGCATCCCCTTGGTCCTAGGGACCATCACTGAAGATTCAGGCTTACACATATTAGTAAAGGAGTGTCTACAAATATTAAGCATTCCAATACACTAACATCACAAGCTCTATTCTTACTGTTAGGATACAGAATGATGTGGCCCCTCATTACTCTAAAGGGCCTACGTAGTAAGAATCTCAGCCCTTCTGTGTACTAAATGTATCTCACAGGCACAGGATAACCGCCGTTCTGCAGATTACATCCCTGGAATATCAGGAGTCGGGGAAAGTCTCCTCCTGAGAATCTGACACTATGCCTGACGGAGGCTGTGGGAGATGGATCATAAGATCCCTTCCCTCTGAGAATGCCTCCATAGACATAACACTGTTTACGCCATCTGAGGTTGGAGTAAACCAACAGGGCCAAGTTTGGTACATAGCGGTCAGACTGTAGTCCCCAGTGATAATAACGGGGACCCTGGTCTGCAGCACTAAGTAGCATTATGCAGGAGATTTAGGTGAAACCTCTTGCATTAAGCTAGTTAGTACAATGCAATCATTAATAAAATGCTGTTCTAGTTAATATTATGAAAAACAATGCTTGATAATAGCCGCCAAAATCCCGTTCTGCATTTTACATTTTCACCGCTAGAGCAAAATGTGTTTTTTTTTTCTGCACCTACTTTGCTGGATTTGCTCTCACCCGTAATGTTATTCTGCACACTAATATCCCCCTGTGATACCGGAAATGATCAGGGTGAGCGGCAGGATCATACATTACAGGATTGTAGGCAAACATGGTCGCTGGGGCTATATTAAAGAAAAGGGAGCATAGACTGTGTCACTTAAGGAATAGAGTGATTCATAACACAGTGTCACAAGACATATAGGTCACCAGAGAGCATGTGATTCCTGCACGCTACATGTTATGGTTTCCTGTGTGACACAGACTAGACAGAGAACGCAAGGCTTAAAGGACCACAAATCTGCAAATCCCTGACATGCAACTACAGTGCTCAGTGCTATCCTGACTTTCCAGTGCAGCACTTATAAATAGTAGCTCCACAACTGGCAGCTGAAGCCCTGTCCATACATTCTGGTTTTATACAACCGGTTTTCCAGCTGCAGTATGAATTCTGTACACGTTAGCGCCTCTCCAGCTGGAATAGAGCTTGTGTGAAACCAACAGAAGAGGATCAAAGCGTTTGTCACACAAGTGATCATAGTTTCATGTCAGCAAAGTCTGCAGGGGAAAGTCTCTGACCTTGTATATGTAATCTTTGCACTAGATTACACGTTATCTCTCCAGCCATGGGAGTTCTTATCAGCCTCTGGAGCTGCCTTGTACATGGGACTGATAGATATCAGCAAACATCCACGGTTGCACACACTGGCTTCATCCATCCAGGCCCAGTCATACGGCATACTGTCAGCACCCCTAAGTTACATTATGTCACATGCATATGGGGGGGTCATTCCGAGATGATCGTAGCTGTGCTAAATTTATCATTCACACTGACATGCGGGGGGACGCCCAGCACAGGACTATCCCGCCCCGCATGTCAGTGCTGCCCCCCCCCCCCCCCCAGAAGTGCAAAACGGCGATGCCTTTGCACTTCAAGAGTAGCCGTACGACGCGCCTGCGCATTGCGGTGCATACACATGCGCAGAAATGCAGATTTTTAGCCTGATCGCTGCGCTGCAAACAACGGCAGCTAGCGATCAACTCGGAATGACCCCCAAAAGTCATTCCAGAACTCTGCATTGTCTTATCGGCTGTCCTGAGTCTTCCTGTGCTGAAGTTCAGTAGGTTACTCACCAGGAGCCTGTGCAGGCCATATGTAGGTGACAGGGGTGTAGTATCTGCAGCAATACACAGAAACATCTGCTGACTGCTGCATAGAAATTAGCAGCTTGACCAGTTGCAACAAATTACATTTTTTTGGAGATGTGCTAATGGGTTGCGTATGGATACGGGTCATTGGGTCGACTCAACTTAGGTCGACAGTCATTAGGTCGACCATGGAAGGTCGACATGGTCATTAGGTCGACATGTACTAGGTCAAAAGGTCGACATGGTTTTTTTTACTGTTTTTGGCTTCGTTTACTTCGTAAAGTGACGGGGAACCCCAGTTAGTGCACCGTGTCCCCTCGCATGGCTCGCTTCGCTCGGCACAGGTTACCGTTCCAATTGTAGTCCACATGGATCAATAAGTATTAAAAATTCCCAAAAATGAAGAAAAAAAAATATGTGAAAAACTCATGTCGACCTTTTGACCTGTCGACTTAGTACATGTCGACCTAATGACCATGTTGACCTATTGCCCATGTCGACCTAATGACTGTCGACCTAACAACCATACCCCTTGCGTATGATATGTCAGCAGTTATACTGTCAACAGTGACATTTATCAGGTAGACCATGATGGGATGTTGATATGTTAGAATGCTGACATATCATCCATCATGGCCCAGCGGTCACTTTCCTGCTCCTGGCAGCTCCAGCGGCGTCTCTGAGGTCCGAGCAATCTTGTGACTTCCAGGTCAGACCTCTGATTCTCTAGTTTTTGGTTATTTCTTCCCTCACTGTAATCCCTATGGTGCCTAACCCTAACCCTCTACCCCCAGGCAGCCTAACCTTGAGCTCCCACCTGCAGCCTAACCCTCTACCCCCAGGCAGCCTAACCTTGAGCTCCCACCTGCAGCCTAACCCTCTACCCCCAGGCAGCCTAACCTTGAGCTCGCACCTGCAGCCTAACCCTCTACCCCCAGGCAGCCTAACCTTGAGCTCGCACCTGCAGCCTAACCCTCTACCCCCAGGCAGCCTAACCTTGAGCTCCCACCTGCAGCCTAACCCTCTACCCCAGGCAGCCTAACCCTTAATTCCCACATGCAGCCTAACCCTCTACCCCCAGGCAGCCTAACCTTGAGCTCCCACCTGCAGCCTAACCCTCTACCCCCAGGCAGCCTAACCTTGAGCTCCCACCTGCAGCCTAACCCTCTACCCCCAGGCAGCCTAACCTTGAGATCGCACCTGCAGCCTAACCCTCTACCCCCAGGCAGCCTAACCTTGATCTCCCACCTGCAGCCTAACCCTCTACCCCCAGGCAGCCTAACCTTGAGATCGCACCTGCAGCCTAACCCTCTACCCCCAGGCAGCCTAACCTTGAGCTCGCACCTGCAGCCTAACCCTCTACCCCCAGGCAGCCTAACCTTGAGCTCCCACCTGCAGCCTAACCCTCTACCCCAGGCAGCCTAACCCTTAATTCCCACATGCAGCCTAACCCTCTACCCCCAGGCAGCCTAACCTTGAGCTCCCACCTGCAGCCTAACCCTCTACCCCTAGGCAGCCTAACCTTGAGATCGCACCTGCAGCCTAACCCTCTACCCCCAGGCAGCCTAACCTTGAGCTCGCACCTGCAGCCTAACCCTCTACCCCCAGGCAGCCTAACCTTGAGCTCCCACCTGCAGCCTAACCCTCTACCCCAGGCAGCCTAACCCTTAATTCCCACATGCAGCCTAACCCTCTACCCCCAGGCAGCCTAACCTTGAGCTCCCACCTGCAGCCTAACCCTCTACCCCCAGGCAGCCTAACCTTGAGATCGCACCTGCAGCCTAACCCTCTACCCCCAGGCAGCCTAACCTTGAGATCGCACCTGCAGCCTAACCCTCTACCCCCAGGCAGCCTAACCTTGATCTCCCACCTGCAGCCTAACCCTCTACCCCCAGGCAGCCTAACCTTGAGATCGCACCTGCAGCCTAACCCTCTACCCCCAGGCAGCCTAACCTTGAGCTCGCACCTGCAGCCTAACCCTCTACCCCCAGGCAGCCTAACCTTGAGCTCCCACCTGCAGCCTAACCCTCTACCCCAGGCAGCCTAACCCTTAATTCCCACATGCAGCCTAACCCTCTACCCCCAGGCAGCCTAACCTTGAGCTCCCACCTGCAGCCTAACCCTCTACCCCCAGGCAGCCTAACCTTGAGATCGCACCTGCAGCCTAACCCTCTACCCCCAGGCAGCCTAACCTTGAGCTCGCACCTGCAGCCAAACCCTCTACCCCCAGGCAGCCTAACCTTGAGCTCCCACCTGCAGCCTAACCCTCTACCCCAGGCAGCCTAACCCTTAATTCCCACATGCAGCCTAACCCTCTACCCCCAGGCAGCCTAACCTTGAGCTCCCACCTGCAGCCTAACCCTCTACCCCCAGGCAGCCTAACCTTGAGATCGCACCTGCAGCCTAACCCTCTACCCCAGGCAGCCTAACCTTGAGCTCCCACCTGTAGCCTAACCCTCTACCTCCAGGCAGCCTAACCTTGAGCTCCCACCTGCAGCCTAACCCTCCACCCCCAGGCAGCCTAACCTTGAGATCGCACCTGCAGCCTAATCCTGTACCCCAGGCAGTCTAACCTTGATCTCCCACCTGCAGCCTAACCCTCTACCCCCAGGCAGCCTAACCTTGATCTCCCACCTGCAGCCTAACCCTCTACCCCCAGGCAGCCTAACCTTGATCTCCCACCTGCAGCCTAACCCTCTACCCCCAGGCAGCCTAACCGTGAGCTTCCACCTGCAGCCTAACCTTCTACCCCAGACAGCCTAACCTTGAGCTCTCACCTGCAGCCTAACCCTCTACCCCCAGGCAGCCTAACCTTTAGCTCCCACCTGCAGCCTAACCCTCTACCCCCAGGCAGCCTAACCTTGAGCTCCCACCTGCAGCCTAACTCTCCACCCCTAGGCAGCCTAACCTTGAGATCGCACCTGCAGCCTAACCCTCTACCCCCAGGCAGCCTAACCTTGATCTCCCACCTGCAGCCTAACCCTCTACCCCCAGGCAGCCTAACCTTGAGCTCCCACCTGCAGCCTAACCCTCTACCCCCAGGCAGCCTAACCTTGATCTCCCACCTGCAGCCTAACCCTCTACCCCCAGGCAGCCTAACCTTGAGCTCCCACCTGCAGCCTAACCCTCCTGCCTACAGCCTTCTCACAATGTCAACATTTTAGTAGGACAGAAAAAATTACTTTATATAGATGACTTTATATATTAGGGGCACTCTAATGATTAAGTAAAATAATGTTTAGTTTTTTTAAAGTAACCTTTATTAGTATACAAATAAAGGTAAATAGGTTATTTAAAATAATTATAATACAGTAATTATCGGTCATATACTGGTCTTATGTCTTTTTTAACAAAAAGTTTTTTATTACTTGACGAAAATAATGTTGTAGCTGCATAACTATCTGTCATATACACAGTCAGCACTGGTAAGAAACAATTTATCCAAAAGTTCTTCCTATAATAGGGCTTTATTATTTATTTCTCTGACGTCCTAGTGGATGCTGGGAACTCCGTAAGGACCATGGGGAATAGCGGCTCCGCAGGAGACTGGGCACAAAAGTAAAGCTTTAGGACTACCTGGTGTGCACTGGCTCCTCCCCCTATGACCCTCCTCCAAGCCTCAGTTAGATTTTTGTGCCCGGCCGAGCCGGACGGCTCGGTGAGACTTATTTTAAATCTGAAATCCTTGAACACTTACATACAAAGGTTCAAATTCAAGATGGAGTCACTCAGAGCGGTGATTGCGAACCTGGAAGAAGGGGATTATATGGTGTCTCTGGACATCAAGGATGCTTATCTCCATGTCCCAATTTACCCTTCTCACCAAGGGTACCTCAGGTTTGTGGTACAGAACTGTCACTATCAGTTTCAGACGCTGCCGTTTGGTTTGTCCACGGCACCCCGGGTCTTTACCAAAGTAATGGCCAAAATGATAATACTCCTTCGAAGGAAGGGAGTTTTAGTTATCCCTTACTTGGACGATCTCCTGATAAGGGCAAGATCCAGGGAACAGTTGGTAGTCGGGGTAGCACTATCTCAAGTAGTGTTGCGGCAGCACGGTTGGATTCTCAATATTCCAAAATCGCAGCTGATCCCGACGACACGTCTTCTATTCCTAGGGATGATCCTGGACACAGTCCAGAAAAAGGTGTTTCTCCCGGAGGAGAAAGCCAGGGAGTTATCCGAACTAGTCAGAAACCTCCTAAAACCAGGCCAAGTGTCAGTGCATCAGTGCACAAGGGTCCTGGGAAAAATGGTGGCTTCCTACGAAGCAATTCCATTCGGCAGATTCCACGCAAGAACTTTCCAGTGGGACCTGCTGGACAAATGGTCCGGATCGCATCTTCAGATGCATCAGCGGATAACCCTGTCACCAAAGACAAGGGTGTCTCTCCTGTGGTGGTTGCAGAGTGCTCATCTTCTAGAGGGCCGCAGATTCGGCATTCAGGACTGGGTCCTGGTGACCACGGATGCCAGCCTGCGAGGCTGGGGAGCAGTCACACAGGGAAGAAATTTCCAGGGCTTGTGGTCAAGCCTGGAGACATCACTTCACATAAATATTTTGGAGCTAAGGGCCATTTACAATGCCCTAAGCCAAGCAAGACCTCTGCTTCAGGGTCAGCCGGTGCTGATCCAGTCGGACAACATCACGGCAGTCGCCCACGTAAACAGACAGGGCGGCACAAGAAGCAGGAGGGCAATGGCAGAAGCTGCAAGGATTTTTCGCTGGGCGGAAAATCATGTGATAGCATTGTCAGCAGTGTTCATTCCGGGAGTGGACAACTGGGAAGCAGACTTCCTCAGCAGGCACGACCTCCACCCGGGAGAGTGGGGACTTCACCCAGAAGTCTTCCACATGATTGTAAACCGTTGGGAAAAACCAAAGGTGGACATGATGGCGTCCCGCCTAAACAAAAAATTGGACAGGTATTGCGCCAGGTCAAGGGACCCTCAGGCAATAGCTGTGGACGCTCTGGTAACACCGTGGGTGTACCAGTCAGTGTATGTGTTCCCTCCTCTTCCTCTCATACCAAAAGTACTGAGAATTATAAGACGGAGGGGAGTAAGAACTATACTCGTGGCTCCGGATTGGCCAAGAAGGACTTGGTACCCGGAACTTCAAGAGATGCTCACGGAGGACCCGTGGCCTCTACCTCTAAGAAGGGACCTGCTCCAGCAAGGACCCTGTCTATTCCAAGACTTACCGCGGCTGCGTTTGACGGCAGGGCGGTTGAACGCCGGATCCTGAAGGAAAAAGGCATTCCGGATGAAGTCATCCCTACCCTGATCAAGCCAGGAAGGATGTAACCGCAAAGCATTATCACCGCATTTGGCGAAAATATGTTGCGTGGTGCGAGGCCAGTAAGGCCCCGATGGAGGAATTTCAACTAGGTCGATTCCTGCATTTCCTGTAAACAGGAGTGTCTATGGGCCTAAAATTGGGGTCCATTAAGGTTCAAATTTCGGCCCTGTCAATTTTCTTCCAGAAAGAACTAGCTTCAGTTCCTGAAGTTCAGACGTTTGTAAAAGGGGTACTGCATATACAGCCTCCTTTTGTGCCTCCAGTGGCACCTTGGGATCTTAATGTAGTTTTGGGGTTCCTAAAGTCACATTGTTTTGAACCACTTGAATCTGTGGAGTTAAAATATCTCACATGGAAAGTGGTCATGTTGTTGGCCCTGGCCTCGGCCAGGCGCGTGTCAGAATTGGCGGGCTTTATCCTGTAAAAGCCCTTATCTGATCTTCCATTCAGACAGGGCGGAATTGAGGACTCGTCCTCATTTTCTCCCTAAGGTGGTTTCAGTGTTTCATCTGAACCAACCTATTGTGGTACCTGCGGCTACTAGTGACTTGGAGGACTCCAAGTTGTTGGACGTAGTCAGGGCCTTGAAAATATATGTTTCCAGGACGGCTGGAGTCAGAAAATCTGACTCGCTGTTTATCCTGTATGCACCCAACAAGCTGGGTGCTCCTGCTTCTAAGCAGACTATTGCTCGTTGGATTTGTAATACAATTCAGCTTGCACATTCTGTGGCAGGACTGCCACAGCCAAAATCTGTAAAAGCCCATTCCACAAGAAAGGTGGGCTCATCTTGGGCGGCTGCCCGAGGGGTCTCGGCTTTACAACTTTGCCGAGCAGCTACTTGGTCAGGGGAAAACACGTTTACAAATTTGATACCCTGGCTGAGGAGGACCTGGAGTTCTCTCATTCGGTGCTGCAGAGTCATCCGCACTCTCCCGCCCGTTTGGGAGCTTTGGTATAATCCCCATGGTCCTTACGGAGTTCCCAGCATCCACTAGGACGTCAGAGAAAATAAGAATTTACTTACCGATAATTCTATTTCTCGTAGTCCGTAGTGGATGCTGGGCGCCCATCCCAAGTGCGGATTGTCTGCAATACTTGTACATAGGCCCTCATTCCGAGTTGATCGCTCGCAAGGCGAATTTAGCTGAGTTGCTCACGCTAAGCCTACGCCTACTGGGAGTGTATCTTAGCTTCTTAAAATTGCGACCGATGTATTCGCAATATTGCGATTACAAACTACTTAGCAGTTTCAGAGTAGCTTCAGACTTACTCGGCATCTGCGTTCAGTTCAGTGCTTGTCGTTCCTGGTTTGACGTCATAAACACACCCAGCGTTCGCCCAGACACTCCCCCGTTTCTCCGGCCACTCCTGCGTTTTTTCCGGAAACGGTAGCGTTTTTATCCACACGCCCCGAAAACGCTGTGTTTCCGCCCAGTAACACCCATTTCCTGTCAATCACACTACGTTCGCCAGAGCGAAGAAAAAGCCGTGAGTAAAAATACTATCTTCATTGCAAAATTACTTGGCGCAGTCGCAGTGCGAATATTGCGCATGCGTACTAAGCGGAATTTCACTGCGATGCGAAGAAAATTACCGAGCGATCAACTCGGAATGAGGGCCATAGTTATTGTTAACTAAATCGGGTTATTGTTGTGAGCCATCTATCCAGAGGCTCCTCTGTTATCATGCTGTTAACTGGGTTCAGATCACAAGTTGTACGGTGTGATTGGTGTGGCTGGTATGAGTCTTACCCGGGATTCATAAATCCTTCCTTATTGTGTACGCTCGTCCGGGCACAGTATCCTAACTGAGGCTTGGAGGAGGGTCATAGGGGGAGGAGCCAGTGCACACCAGGTAGTCCTAAAGCTTTACTTTTGTGCCCAGTCTCCTGCGGAGCCGCTATTCCCCATGGTCCTTACGGAGTTCCCAGCATCCACTACGGACTACGAGAAATAGAATTATCGGTAAGTAAATTCTTATTTTCAGACTGCAATAACTATATCAGTTGCTTTCCATTCTGTCTAAGCACACAGAGTGAAAAGCAAACAACACATCAATGTTATAGAGTCAACACTGGGCCGTAAGAAATGTAAATGTGCGCTGTTTCAAATGATGTACAGTACTTGAAAATTAAACTGGACATATAGGGGGGTATTCAATTAGCTGCTGATTTCACCCCGCAAAAAATTCCTGCAGAGCGGAGAAAGGCTATTCAGTTAAATAGCCTTTTTCCCACGCTGAAAAATCAAGATTTACGTGCGGAAAACCAACGGATTCCGCGTAAACCATGCAACCTGATTTTGTAGTTTTTACGTGGACTTTATTCTCCTTGAACACCTCTAGCGCGACAGTTAGCTGCGTGGTTTAATTGAAGGTACCTGTGCGATGCCGCTTGCACCGAGGAATCAGTTGCAGAGTGAGTGACAGGAAGTGACCATTTGGTGAAGGTAAAAATGCAGGCGCATCTTGACCATTTTCGGGGCGTGTCTTGGCGTGTGACTGTGATCTTGTACGTATAAAACATGGCGCAAATGTCGGAGCTCCCGCAGCTATTCTGCACGTCCGTGGAGGCACTCAGGGAGCCGATGTTCCTCGCATCTGCATCGCGGTTGCGATAGAGTGCGCAGTTGCCTAGCACGTTGCAATGGATTCAGTGGGCGTGTCTGTTCACTTGTGGGTGGCTGCTACACTTGCAATGCCTCACAGTTCCATCACTGAAAATAATATGGGGACTAAAGGAAAATAAATCTTTATGTTTAGGTCATTATATACTCAAAAAATAGCCGTCAATTATTCCCAAACTGAAAACAAGCCCATACATTCTGACTTGTGATGACATATATTTAGTACACAGTTTCCCTCGTGTTTGGGCATGTAATTTTATGTATTTTTTTACATGCAATAATACATATGAGAAACTATGGGGGTCATTCCGAGTTGATCGCTAGCTGCCGTTGTTCGCTGCATAGCGATCAGTGAAAAAAAAGCGAATCTGCGCATGCGTATGCACCGCAATGCACACGCGCATCGTACGGGTATGAAGTCCATTGTGGTTTTGCACTGGTTCTAGCGACGATTCCAATCGCACAGCCGAACGCAAGGAGATTGACAAAGAGAGGGCGTTCATGGGTGTCAACTGACCGTTTTCTGGGAGTGTTTGGAAAAACGCAAGCGTGGCCGGACGTTTGCTGGGCGGGTATCTGACGTCATTACCGTGTCACTCGTCGCAGCAATAATCGCACAGGATAAGTATCTACAAGGCTGGTCTTGTTTTGCACAAAATGTGTTTGCAGGCGCTCTGCTGCACAGGCGTTCACACTCCTGCAATGCGAAAATACACTCCCCCGTGGGCGGCGACTATGCGTTTGCACGGCTGCCAAAAACTGCTAGCGAGCGATCAACTCGGAATGACCCCCTATGTATTAAATATATGTGTAGAAGCACAGCTGAAACTAGGATTTTCGGCACCCAGGGCAAGGCAGTAATTTGCCCCCCCCCCATAATCCTCCCCTGCAAAAAAAAATAAAATCAAACTACGTCACACACCATTGTTCTCATTACACTGCACAGTAATACCCATTAACATTACGTCGCCCCACAGGTAAGAGAGAGAGGGAGAGATGGGACAGAGGAGAGGGATGAGGGAGAGAGAGAGACTGCAGAGCTTGGAGAAGTACAAAGTGCTTGCAAACACTCTCTGTGCTACAGGAGGCGAGCAGCTGGCCGAAGGATCGAGGCGGAGTTCTCGGTGACCCCTCAAAACCGGCACCCGGGAAACGTGACCACTTAGCCCCCGCTTAGGCACGAGACCATTTTATAGACTACTATTATATTATATATTACTTCTGAAATTATCCAAATACTTGGTGACACTGTATGATTATAGGTGGTAATTCAGACCTGATCGCTAGGCTGCGTTTTCGAACAGCGGGCGATCAGGTCTGAAGTGTGTACGCACCGCAATGCGCAGGCGCGTTGCACGGGTACAAAGCGGATCGCTGCTCATCGATGGGTTTGTGCGAAGGATCCATTCACACGGGCGTTCGCAAGGAGATTGACAGGAAGAGAGCATTTGTGGGTGGCAACTGACCGTCTTCAGGGAGTGGTTGGAAAAACGCAGGCGTGTACAAGCGTGGGCAGGGAGGGTTCCTGACGTCGGTTTCCGGTCCTAGACAGGCTGAAATGATCGCAGCGGCTGAGTAAGTCCTGGGCTGCGCAGAGACTGCACAAAATCTATTTGTACCGCTCGGCTACACATGCGTTCGCACACTTGCACAGCTAAAATACACTCACCATGTAGGCAGCGACTATCTGATCGCAGCGGTGCAAAAATCACTGCCCAGCGATCAGGTCTGAATTAGGCCCATAGCACAATGATACTGGACTGTGTATTAGATGGAAGTGCTAAACAGGTAACATTGCTTGTAATAGCAACATTTGAAATTATTATCTTTATTTTTAAAGTAACAAATAGTGTCTGCAGTGCCGCACAGGGAATATACACAGTAACAGTGAAACAACGTGATAATAAATGTAAGTGTATGCAATTCTGGAATAACACAGACCAATAAATCAGGCTAGACAGGATGAAGACAGTGGGCCAGGGTAAATAGGTCTGCTCTAAATGACTGGGAAGATAAATATACCTGGACTACTGGGGTTACTTAGGGATAGGAACAATGCAGCTATATCTCATTCTGATGTTTGTGCTCTGTTTGTCCTTCTGTGCACAGCCACATCCCCCCTTACGTGCCTGCCCCCTCCCCCCTTTACACCAAAGTGTGAGCAGCTGATTCGCCTCCTGCTAACGGACCCCATACACTACAACGATATGTCTGAGGCTGAGGTCGGAGGCGATTTCCCTTGAACTCTCCCGGGAGCTTCCCGGAAGTGATTCCATGCGATTTGGTATATTTTGCATGCGATATATCGTATGTGATCCCAGCCATGCCTGAGGGAACCGACATATCACGAGTGCAGCACTAACGACATAAGGGATCCGATCCGACGCTCACGGGAACGCGCATCGGATCGAATCGGAAACGCCTCCAAATTGCCCGATTTCACCCGATATATCAGCCCGAAAATGGATGAAATCGGGCATTATCGTTCTAGTGTATGGGGCTCTTAAGTCTGGCACCAGATGGGGCACTGATCCTGTGTTTTGGGTACTTGGGCCGAATGGTAGAATTGGTCCATGTGTGACCGGCTTAGGAAAGGTAAATCCTGATTTCCACTGATGACCAGAGCAGGTATTCCCAACCTCAGTCCTCAAGGCTCACGAACAGTGCAGGTTTTAGTGATATCCAGGCTTCAGCACAGATGGTTAAATCAAAATAACTGAGGTACTACTTAAGTCACATGTGCTCAAGCCTGGATATCACTAAAACCTGCACGGTTAGTGTGCCTTGAGGACCGAGGTCAGGAAAGCCTGGACTAGAGGCTCTAGTATTAGGTGACATAAACCTGTGTAAGTAAGGACAGGAGCCACAGGTAACTGGATGCATAGCTATTTTACTTTGGCTTTGATCACCAGAACTCCGGTGTGAGTCTTGTCACCACAGGCAGCCAGTAGGCGGGGAAGGACACCCTCGGGGGGCTATTCCTACAGACCTATCATCAGCAGAGGCTGGGCTGTGAGTTCTAGCTGACAGAGGTCACGTCTGACACTTCTACAGACGATTCTGTAATATCTCTGAAGGTGGAAGAAAAGTTTTGGAGTTTTTATAGCAGAGGCCCCACCTGCTGGGATACGTTTTTCCAAAAAGGAGCCTAGCTGAGGATAGAATTAGTTTGCCTAAAATAAAAATTACAAAAAAAGAGTTTCATTTATCAGAGCTTGGTCTATTCAGCAATGTGGGGGATCCCCCAAAGCGTGCAACAGAGGTTGGGAAATACACTGAGCGGCTACACTACAGAGAGGGGGTGACAGCGGCACATCAGGGCTCAGCCCATAACATGGAAGAGGGACTCTGTCGCTTCTCTGCACAGCTTAGGGTATTATATCTCTCCTAAGTGATGCGCAGTAACCAAGCTAATCATACCGCAGAACAACCAGATCGCCACGACACTTGGGGACGCACATGGGGGGGTCATTCTGACCCGTTCTTTGCCGTTCTGACCCGTGCTGCATGCAAGTGTAAATATGTATACAGGTTCTCATTCAGAGGTGGATGCAATCAGTCTTTGGTTGTAGTGGATCTGAGAAATTATGCCAATGCTACACAGAGTAGCAGCTGCTCAGATCAATTTATTGGGCCATCACGGGTGCATGTAAGGAGTTAATCTAGACTAGAAAAAAAAAAATTCTCTCAGCAAACCATAATGGGTCAGCAAAAGAGACATACATCCTACATGATAACAGAAATGCAGAGATGTCCGTTACAAACATTTGCAAACATGGTACGCTACCAACCACGACAAGGCGTCTCTGCTCTGGTGTCCTACACTACATAACAGCACCTACTTTGGTTCATACATTTATGTATTTCTAAATTGAGAGCCAACTCACCTGGAGGCACCCCAAGATCCTCCAATATGGCACTACAAGGATCAGCTTACCCTCCAACTACTGATCCCTTTCATACCTCTCAGAACAGTGATACCCATCTCAGGTGCTTGTAAGGGAGGGTTTAATCTAGACTAGAAAAAAAAAATTCCCCCAGCACTCTGCCAATAGGCCAGTAAGGAGACATACATCCTACATGATAACAGTAATGCAGAGATCTCAGTTACATACATTTGCAAACACATGGTAAGCCACCAACCGCAACAAGGCGCCTCTGCTCTGGTGTTCTACGCTACATGATAATAGCATCTGCTTTGGGTCATACATTTATGTATTTCTAAATTGAGAGCCAACTCATTATGATAATGCTGCAGGTGCCATCTTTTGTATTGTTGGGGTCAAGTGAGGGTTTCTTAATTATGGACGAGTGAAGGAAAAGGTGACCAGAGGGTTTAGATATTGTACACTGTACAAGACGGCTGTAACTGTGACATTTCATGCAGTTTGTACAATAATTTTACACACACACACACACACACACACACACACACACACACACACACACACACACACACACACACTTTATGTGGAACAGAAGTGATGAATGATGTAGCCGTTTGGCCAGCAGCCTCCATTAACACAGGGTAACCTGGGGGGGCGTTGTGTACTAGGTCGACATTTATCATGTGGACACGGCTGAAATGTCGCCAAAGCATCCCCGGTGGGGCAACAGTCACTTACCTGGTCCCAATGGGCATCTTCAGCTGCGGTAACCCTAACCCCAAACCCTACCCCCCACATAGTGTAACCATCCCCGCTAGTGTCTAACTCTATCCTCCCCTCCAGCAGCTTAATCCTAATGTCTTCATTCTGACAGTGTCGGGATTTCGCATGTCAACATTCAGATGTCGACACTGAACATATCATTCTGAGGCTGTTGACATGTTGCCTGCCGACATTTCAACAATGTCAACTTAATAACTGTTGACATAATTGTTGAGATTGTGAATGTCACCCTTATGAGTGCATGGTGACCCGGGTACATTTCCCCCGTGCTCCACCTCTCCCCTATTATCTGCCTCTGGGAAGTAGGGGGAAGCTAAAGGAGAGAAGATGATGGTCAAAGAGAGGGAAGAGGGAGTTAGTGGCTGGCACGCAGTAAGGAGTAGATTTCCTAATGCCAGTAACTCGAACCAAGCTGTGCTGTGTAAACGGGAGCTGGGTCGCATCGCCCCGATCTACATCTCCCAGCAGCCCTTGCAACTCCCAGCAGCCCTCAGAGCCTCCCAGCAGCCCCCTCCCCAGTGAGAAGATGGAGGAAAGACCATCGGGAGCCACGGAGATCATATATATAATTGATAGCTATCGGACCAAAACATTGGTAGGTCCGATAAATCGATAGACGATGACCATTCCTAGTATACCGACATTCCCTCAACTCACATCGCTGATGGGAGGGGGGGGGGGGGGGGCGGAGTTAGGGAATAAGACGTAGGGGATAGGAGGGAAAATAAAGCTGAACACAAGAGAAGACAATAATGACAGATATACTAACAGAGGAGACCGGAGGGAGGGGAGGAGGAACATAGGAGAGGTGGGGAACATATGGCAATAACCTTGTGTCGCAGTATATAAAAGCATCCATAATGTAACACTGTGAAAATCCCTAAAGCTTTTGAAAGCACAGGCAGCACCCTGCCTCAGGCCACTCAGGTCACATTTCATCATCAGCATGTCCTGCTCTGATCCCTGTATATATAACTATGTGTAGTGATCCTTTTACTGATAGTCTTCATCATATATACAGTATGTACTGTGTGGGTGTGTATAGCCTTATATAAATATATAATAAGTAGTAATACAGAATAGGTGATATGCTGGTGAGTGCTGTGATACTGGCTAAATAAGCTTCCCCGTGCAGATATTCAGAACCCCCTCTCTAGAAGTCTTGTGTGTTTACCCCTGGCAGCAGAAGAAGTACACTGAGCAAGGGCAAAATCGCTCATACCCAGCACAACTTGTAACGCTACAGACGTATAGTTTCCCATATCTGAGAGTACGATATACAAAATATTCCGGATTCCAAAAAGTTTCAGCGCGACTGAGATAGTGACACCTTTGCTCTTCGATGGTTCGGTGTACACAGACTTTGTTTCATGTACACAATTAATACATATTTTGTATACAATCACCACCAGGCTGTGTGTATAAGATGTAAAGGAAACATAAATGCATTCTGTATTAAGGTGGTCATTCCGAGATGTTCGCTCGCTAGCAGTTTTTAGTAGCCGTGCAAACGCTATGCCGCCGCCCTCTGTGCAGTTTCAGAGTAGTTTCAGACCTACTCAGCGCTTGCGATCACTTCAGACTGTTCAGTTCCTGTTTTGACGTCACGAACACGCCCTGCGTTCGCCCAGCCACGCCTGCGTTTTTCCTGGCACGCCTGCGTTTTTTCGAACACTCCCTGAAAACGGTCAGTTGACACCCACTTCATGTCAATCACTCTGCGACCAGCAGTGCGACTAAAAAGCATTGCTAGACCTTGTGTGAAACTTCATCGTTCGTTGTAATAGTACGACGCGCGTGCGCATTGCGCCGCATGCGCAGAAGTGCCGTTTTTTTTTGCCTGATCGCTGCGCAAGGAACGAAAGCAGCTAGCGAACAACTCAGAATGACCACCTTAGTCTTGGGTCCCCAAGATATCTCATTATGGTATGCAAATATTCCAAAGTACTTCTGTATATAAATTGTATTAACACGTTGCCAGATACACAGGTTATACAGTAGGTGAGCTGAGTATACTGTGCCTGTTGTTATCATTGCTATCTACTCACAATTACAGCTCATTAATACGACTAAAGGTTAGATAACTGTAGCTCAATAAACAACACGACTTACTATCGGACAACCGCGCAATAAAGAGCTCACAATACTTGTGTTACGGTAACACAACAGCACAGCATTCATGGAGGGCCAACAAAATTCCTAACACGGTGTGGCCATGTCCCCATGCCTCTACAAGGGCCCAAAATGTGCCACTGTGTCCACCATTAAATGTGACTATCAGTCACCGGCCGAGGGGCTGGACCGTCTCTTGGGCTACTAAGTAAAGCGCTGCATAGTATGAGTGCGTTATATACATAATAATAATAAGTACACATTGGCGTCACTTGTGAATGGCCAAATATTCTCTGTAAAGCGCTGCGGAATATGTGTGCGCTCTCTAAATAACTGGTAATAATAATTTATGATGATGCGTCTAATGGAAATTCAGTAGTAAATGTATGTGAAAAGAACAATTATTGTTATATAAATGTAACTTGCAGTGTGTTGTTTTTTTTAATGTTAAACAACGTTTATTCCATTTCAATATTATAGTTAGAACCCTATATTTATCTCTCTGGGTACTCACTGTATACACAACGACTAGTGGTTGCAAAACATTTCTACGTGCGTTCTGTGCTTACACAACTCTCTGTACGTGTGGGGCAAAATGCAGCCAAAAAAAAAGAAGCATATGAAATGCAATGTGGTTTATATGGCGGCTTGGTTATTTAATATTTCTGCAGAAATGCCACCCCAGCATGGCCTCCTGTAGAAGGTTCACCAGGCATGGTCCCTGCCTACCTTAGGAGATTGCTAATCGTTAAACCAACATGGAAACAAATAAGCCCTTTCTGCACATTCTATCAGCATTCCAAGCCCCGGGATAATTAACTAGTATTCTCTCGCTTATTTCTTTGCCTTGTTCCTGGTAGATATCAAACGTTCTCACATATATAGTGTGTGACTAGCCCTGTATAATGTAGCAGAGGTTCCTTTACCTGCTTTGTGTCCCTGGGCCTGCAGATCCTTTGTGCAGCAGCAGCAGAAGGATGATGATACTGTATCTGCAGGCCAGGCAGGTCCCTGCCTTCCCCCCTCTATCTCCTCCCCTGGTGTGACACACAAAGCCTGCTCACCAATGACACACACTCAGGGATAACACATCATCTACTCACACACAGCTGGATTGGTGCAGCTGCCTCAAGCCACCATGAGTGCACTCTGTTACCATAACAATCGCTCTACACACTGTATATACAACCAGCCCAGTTATGTATTGCTGCAGGCCGGCTGCATCCGAAACACTGCCGCCACATGCAACGCTTTCATAGACAGAAACCTAACATTATACATTTTATATGTAGTGTACTTACAAAATAACAAAACCAAAAAAAGAATTTATAAACATGTATATTACATGTGTGTGTATAATATATACATATATAGCTTCCTTTGAACTATGGGGGTCATTCCGGGTTGATCGTAGCTGTGCTAAATTTAGCACAGCTGCGATCATGAACTCAGACATGCGGGGGGACGCCCAGCACAGACCTAGTCCGCCCCGCATGTCAGTGCGGATCCCCCCCCCCCGCAGAAGTGCAAAGGCATCGCACAGCGGC